>NW_026652292.1:56754228-56768967 GCF_009828535.3 Hylobates moloch | reverse complement strand
CATCATATGTAGTCTTAACAGAAACACATAATATTATCATTTCTGTTTATTTACATATATGATACCTAATTGCACAATTGCTTTAGTCTCCCTTTTACTTTTCATATCGGTTCATACATAGCTACCACATTTTAGCTGCTTATTAATTTATTCTTTCTGTAAGCTTTTAGATACCTTTGATTTTTTAACATTAAAAAATCATATCAGTAACCAACCGTGTGTATATGTATTATTACCATGCATCATAAATATTTATTCCCAAAAAGACACTAAAAAATGCAATTATTGAGTCATTAGCACTTTGAAAATTTTCATGGCAATTGAAGTAGGCAGAATAATAGTCACCAAACATATCAGATCCTGATTCCTGGAACCTATAAATATATATTATATAGGAAAAAGGTTTATGCAGATTCCATTAAGTTAAATAATTGAGATGGGAAGCTTATCCTAAAATGTTGGAGTGAGTCTTAAATGCAATCAAGCATATCATTAGAAGAAGGAGGCAGAATAAACACAAAGAGAAGATGTAAAGATGGAATGGAAATTTGAAGATGTTAGCTTGAAGATGTCAGTGATGCACCCACAACCAAAAATTGCTGGCAGCCACTAAAAGCTGGAAGAGGTAAGACATGCATTCTCTCTTGTGGAGCCTCTGGAGGGTATATAATCTTCCCCTATTTGGATTTTTGCTCAGTGATATTAATTTTGGATTTCTTGCCCCCAGAACTATGAGATGATAAATTTCTGTAGTCTTAAGGTGTCAAGTTTGTGGTAATTTATTCAGTCACAGAAAATTAATATAGATGTTAATAAACTGAACTCCAAATTGGTGATTAAAATGGCAACCTCCAAAGCAATACATGGAGAGCTATACTGTAAAATGCTATCAACATTTAATTTTTTTAATTTTTTGATTTTTTAAATAATTTCAAAATTTATTTTAGATTAAGGGTTTACATGTGCAGGCTTGTTGTATTTGTTTATTGCATGATGCTGAGGTTTGGGCTATGATTGATTCCATCACCCAAGTAGTGAGCATAGTACCCAACAGTTAGTTTTTCAACCTATTACTCCCTCTCCTCCTCCTTCCGTTAGTAGTGCTTAGTGTCTATTGTTGTCATCTTTATGTCCATGAGTTACCAATGTTTAGTGCCCACTTATAAGTGAGAACATGCAGTATTTGGTTTTCTATTCCTGCATTAATTCACTTAGGATAATGGCCTCCAACTGCATCCATGCTGCTGCAAAGAACATAATTTTGTTCTTTTTTAATGGCTGCACAGTATTCCATGTTGTATATGTACCACATTTTATTTCTTCAGTCCACCATTCTTGGGCACCTAGGTTGATTACATGTTTTTGCTATTGTGAACAGTGCTGCAATGAACACATGAGTGCATCTGTTTTTTGGTAGAGCAATTTATTTTCTAAAATACCTAGTGCTGGGATTTCTGGGTCATATAGTAGTTCTATTTTAAGTTATTTGAGAAATCTGACAACTGCTTTCCACAGTGGCTGAATTCATTTACATTCCAACCATCAGTGTATAAGTGCCTCCTTTTCTCTGCAGCTTCACAACTGTCTGTTATTTTTTTAATTTTTAATGATAGCCATTGTGACTGGTATGAGATAGTATCTCACTGTGGTTTTGATTTGCATTTCTCTAATGATTACTGATGTTGAGCATGTTTTCATATGTTTGTTGGCCAGTTGTATGTCTTCTTTTGAGAAGTGTCTGTTTTTGTATTTTGCTCCCTTTTTAATGGGGCTATTTTATTTTTGATTGTTGAATTGTTTAAATTCCTTACAGATTCCTGATATTAGAACTTTGTTGGATGCACAGTCTGTAAATATTTTCTACCATTTTGTAGGTTGTCTCTTGATTCTATTGATTGTTTCTTTTGCTGTGCAGAAGCTTTATAGTTTAATTAGGTCCCACTTGTCAATTTTTTTGTTTCAATTGCTTTTGAAGACTTTTTCATAAATTCTTTTCCAAGGCTGATGTCCAGAATGACGTTTCCCAGGTTTTCTTCTAGGATTTTTATAGTCTGAGGTCTTACGTTTAAATTTTAAGTTGCCATGAGTTAATTTTTGTATATGGTAAAGGGTGAGTCTAGTTTTATTCTTATACATGTGGCTATCCAATTATCCTAGCACTAGAGAAAAAAGTTAGAAACATCTCAAATTAATGATCTAACATCACACCTAGACAAAAAAGAAAAACAAAAATGAACTAACCATAAAGCTGGCAGAAGAAAATAAATAACTAAAATTAGAGTAGAACTGAATGAAAATGGGAAATAGGCTTGCTTCTTTTTCAGATATATCCATGATGAGTCTAAGTATAGAAAATGCTTTCTTGTCCCTATTTCTTAATAGACTCCATTCTGAACTCAGTAATTTTAGCTTAAAAATGGTAGCTAACTTTAAAAGAACGCCCTATTAAACTGGTATTTAATTGGCTACCTTGAAACTCTATTGTAAAAGAAATTTTAATCTATAAAGAAAATCTCCACTTATAAGGATGTCTGCATATGTAAATTAGAAACTGTTACCATTCTTTTAAATTTACATAATAAGTAATACCTTTTTTTAAGGTGCTTTTCTGGCTATCTTAAGTGATCTTTTATTTGAGCAGTTTTTTTCCCCCTTGGTTTGAGCAAATGATGGCATAATATTCAATCCTAAAATTTTACCTCTGTGTTTATAAAATGTAATTATTTTTTGTTTCACCTAAGAGTTGTCCCTTCAGAAAATGCAAATTGATTGCCTAGTTAATAATTGCTTAGGGCAATGAAGCAGGTAATTGAAAGATTGATAGACAAAATGGGAAAAGAAAACTATGTAAAAGCCAGCAAATGAAAATCCTTTATGGAAGCTATAAGATCTTCTGTGTGCTTGTATATCTATATGTGTTATGTTTATGTGGCAATATTTGGTAAGTAAAGCTAGTTTGTAGAATGTAAAATAGAAACGGCTTCAAAATAATGAGTTAAATATAATTAGATACTTGCTTGATTTGACTGAGCTTATGCCTTTGGTTTGGAGTTTGTGGATTCAGAGGTCTGGATAGGTGGCCATAATGAGGTCTCCAGACATGTTCTTTGTGTCTAGACCAGCAGCTGCAAGCCAGGATCAAGCTCAGTATGGCCCCTTCTTTCTCGCTTTCCCTGTTTTGCCTCCTGGCTATTTTGGGAGCAGTTGTACCCTCCGGGTATAGTCTTCACAACTCTGTCTTCTGTCCTAAAGGATTAAGACAGGCCTTGACCTGCATAGTCCTCCTGGGTGATACCTGGCTACTTGGGACCTAGAATGACTGGGGACAGTCATTAGGGAGGATACTTGTGTCACAATTTCAAAATTATTTTCAGTACTTTAATATATTTGAGATACGCTTTGTTAAATTAAGTAATAAATAATGATAAAATGCCTGAGTCATCTGTAAGTTAACATAATGAAATATTAAACGTGTTTAAGTCTATATATCTTGACATGTTATTTTTATATGATATACAAAAGCTAAATACATGTGGATCTGCTAATAAATAATAATTTGAAGAACTAGTTTTCTAAAATATTACCAAATAATTTTATCTAGAAATACTGTAATAAAACGTTTCAAAATTACTTTCTACTCTTTTTATAGAAATTAGGGCTACTAAGAGATAAAAACTGTGAGATATGAGAGAAACACTTTTGTATTAAGAGAGTATAAACAAACGCAAAGTATGGATTTGAGGAGAAAATTTACAAAGTCATAAAAATGTGTGTTAAAAATTTGTCAGGTTTAAAATTACTTTAAGAGTTCAAGTTGAAGGAGGAAAAAATAGATGAAACAAGATGAATATAGAAAGTTAGGGAAAAATGCAAAGGAACTTTAGGGAAATCTTGTGTAGTTAAAAGATGACAAATTTGATAAATGTATGAGGTTTTATTAAAATTAGTTTTAATATTGGTAATACACTAATACAAAAGTAAAAGTAGGCTTTCTCTTTTGAATGAAGGTTTTGTGTAGTATTAATAAGACACAGTAAAATATTTTTGTTCACCTTTTGAATAAACCACAAAAAGGTAAAAAAAAGAGAGGAAAGAAGAAGAGACAGATTCTGTCTCATGCTGTCTTCGGTCTTTTGAGTTTTTTAGATCTCTGAATTTCTTTTATCAAAGCGTACAGGTTTTTGTTTTTTAAAATATTTTAATTATCACTTTGGCTAAATCTATAACTACCATTTTATAGTGACCTGTGATTCTGTTTTGGTCAAGTGTTTTAAACCTTTGACGTATTTGACAGGCTTCCCAAAATCAAATTTCAGCTTCAAAATTAAGTCCTTTTTGACCTCTATCATTGACTTAATTTTGAAGGTGAAATTTGATTTTGGGAAGCCTGTCAAATATGTTAAAAGTTTAAAACACTACAGAGGGCCCCTGAAAGAGACAGAGTTAAACAGGATTATTTGACATGTTAAATGACATGGGAAGCATTATTAAGTAAGAAATAATGTTTAACCTTCTTTAGGTTATATTTTAATGAATGTTACTAATATGTGTTCCAAAATTGTATGGGATTTCTAAAATTCTACATGCGTGAGTATATGATATCAAACATAATCATGGTTATTATATTACATTATTGTCCACCACAGAAATAATCAAATTCTTTGTCAATTGTGTCTTTAACTGTGACTATTTAAAGTTATTTCTACAGTTAATTGCTTAATTCTGATGGAGTCTCTGAAAACTTCACAAGCACACAAAATTCTAGAATATGGTGTCTTTTAGAAGGTTCATACAAGGATAGAAATGACCCTAAGAAAAATTATTAAATACAGGTTTCTGACAACTTTAGAATCATATCATTTGAACTGGGTAAGAATTCTCGGAACTTTAATAAAAAATCAGCCAGTGTTGCAATTGTTTAGACATACATACTGAATGAACTCCATCATCTAAGTCAAATTGCCTATAATAACTTATTATTTATCAGTGCTATGCACCTAAATTGGAGAGACAACCAGTATTCAAGAAGATATACTCCAATGCTAAGCATGAACTCGTGGAGAATCAACATGGCTGCCTTGTCCTTCCTGAGTCTTTAAGGCTTTTGTATTAAAAGTTCTGCATTCCATAACTCATGAAAAATATAAAATGCTCCAAATTAAATATATATATATGTATATGTGTGTGTGTGTGCGTGTGTGTGTTTCATGACCTCTAAACTGCTAAAATAGTTTATGACCAATGCACTACTATTTGAATTTGCTAAAATATTTTATGACCAATAGTTTGTCAAACCCATATGTGGGGGAAGACAATAAAACTGCTATCTGATGAGCCGTTTAGACATTTATAGAGATATTTTATTCAATTGTAATTTTCAGTGCAGGTTTTCTGGTTGTTTAAAAGATTTCCCATGTAAGAGGGCTATTATAACATTAACAGTAGCTCACTATACCAAAGTATATTTTCACCAGGTAAGGAAAGCTTTTCATGGTCCACTGACTGAGGAAAATCAAGCCCTTCACAATCTAGAACCCAAAGATTGGATCTTCTGAGAACATCAGAGAAAGACTGCCATCACCATCCACACTGCCACAAAACTCTGGGACCTTGAAACTTGGATTCATAATCTCACAACTCAGAAGGGTGTCTCCACAGTTGTTACATCTATTGTGTAACAAGGATCAATGTAGGTGAAAAATTTTAATGGTACATATGTTTCCTCATAATCAGTCGGAAACAAAACATTGATTCACTCCCCTTAAACAACATCATGAGTTAAAGAGAAAATTGCCAGGAAGTCTTCACTATTCTAGAAGGGCATCATTTGTTAGGTCTTTTTTTTTTTTTCCCATGGTTTGAAGTAAATGAGGCAATAATTGGAAATTTATCCCTCCTAATAGGATCTACAGCAAATTTCTACTGTAAAGGCTATGGTTACACAACAGACTTTAAATTTTCTTGTGAGAGTTTTGCTAAATAATATTGCCCTAGATTACTTACTGGCTAAACTGAGAAGTATCTGTACAGTGGCTGACACTTCTTGTTGCCCAGGGAGAAATAAATCACAATGGGTATTATAGATATTCAGTTGTAGAGGATTACTGACGAAACTTCTTAGTTAAAGTGAGTAGACTCTTTAGCTCATTCTTTAATTGATTTGATTTTAGTTGGTTGGTTTATGGGGACCCTGGCTAAAAAGCATACTCTAAACTCTTGGTATTATCCTCCTGATAGTCATAAATAGTAGTCTCCCTGGTCTGCTGTATTCTCCCAAAAGTTTTAAATGTTTGCAGGCAGCCATCCTAGAATGTCAAGTAGGGCCTCTCTTCAACTGGAATGACAAGAGCTGAAATAAATGTGTGATCATGAGGGCACCATAGCATATGAATGATATGCTAAGACTGGAAACCCAAAATGATAGTAACTGAGAATGGAACTAAGGCCCTACATTTTCGTCACACTCTCACTTAAGTGACAACCTGACCAAAAGGAGGAAGTTTTAAATAAATTATGGAAGGCTCTTGTTTTGAACAGATCTCATGCACTGTACCCCAAAAGAGCAGATCAAACCAAAATAGAGTCAACTTGTGCTAAATGTGACATAATCAAACTAAGACTTCAAGGAAACACATAGATCTTAAAATAGAGTCAACTTGTGCTAAATGTGACATAATCAAACTAAGACTTCAAGAAAACACATAGATGTTAAAACAGACAGTGTTGTTTTTCTCCTTTAAACAGGACATTCCAGCATAAGAAGGTACCCTCTACTCTAACCTTTACAAAAAAAAGAAAAAAAAATCTTGTTCCTACCTTATAGAACCCACTGTTCTGCTATTCCCATTGGGTTTCAAGACCAAATAAATACATTTACCATGATGGTGGTAACATCATTGACTAAAGTTTTGGACAATCTCTCTAAATGGAGAGAATGACAAAAAACGGGGAATTGTTACGTCACATTTAACCTAAAACTGCCTTTTTACGTATTGTAAGTTCAGCCTAAAGATTTCTGTATGCATAGTGAACTATAACCTAAATGGAGTTGTAAACACACTGTAGCCTACCTTTGTGCCAATCGCCAAGTTTCAGCCAATCAAAGGTGGCCAACTGTTCAAACCATGTTCAAATAAGGCAAACGCCAAGCTGTAACCAATACAGCTGTTTCAGTATCTGACTTCCATTTTCTGTCCATCACTTTCCTTTTTCTGTCCATAAATCTTCTTCCACCATGGCTGCACTGGAGTCGCTGAGGCTACTCTGGCTTGGGAGACTTTCTGATTCGTGAATTGTTCTTTGCTCTCTTAAACTCTTTTTAAATTTAATTCTGCCAAAGTTTTCCTTTTAACAATGCTGAAAGTCACTGACATATGTTTTCAAGCTAGCTTTGCCTTAACGTAAATCTAGTCTTCTTTTAACTCTAACTCTAATATGTTGTTAAACATTTGTGATTCATTACTTCCCCACAGTCATCGGTTCCTTTGTGTTAATACAATTCCACTATCATCTCTAAGATTATTTTCTAAGCCTTTGAGACTTAATTTGAATATTCGGATACAGGCGCTTTTGATGTTCATATATTCACAAACACAAATAAGACTTTATCATCAGACCAAAGTAAATGTGTAATGTCATGATTTATAAGACACATCCAGTTTTAAATATAATAACATGTGAAAATGTACATCTTAGTATCAATGAAGCATAGAATTTATTTTATTAAATGAATTTATTAGGGTATCCTAAATTCTAACATATAAAACTGACAATAGACATTCTCATTAACATTTTAAGGGAAGCATAATGGCAACAAATTACTTGTAACTATTCAAAGTGAATTCAAATTGACTTAGAAATGGAAACAATAAGATGGAAATGAAAGAAACATCCAATAGCAAAGTTAATTAATCAGTTGAGGAAGAAAAATTTAGCATTTTATTGGTGGAAAAATATGAATCAGCAATATGTGGAACAACTTAAGAATATTCCAAAACAGAAAAGCAAAACAGTTTATGAATAAGGACTTGCCTAAAATTGAGTCTTCTTTCACACTGATTCTTGCTTTTTTTCACTTTCTGAAAATGAGCTTCTTCCTTTTGTACTATAGACTTGCTTCTTCATCACAGGGAGAGGAAGGGGGACTTACCTGCTGGTGGTCCTATGCTCACACCATCCATTTGTAAAATGTTTGCTGCACACATTTCACCACTTACAGTAAACTAGAAGTTTCTTTGTATGGAATGATGTTAAGAAATTTGAACTGCATCATTTTCCTAACTTTGAGTCATATAAATCTGGTTCTACAGTATATTACCTCACTTTAAGAACAATAAATGTTGTGATCAAATAAGTTAAGAAACTGCATTTTAAAACTCTTTGAAGATTTGAAGAGCATGTTAAATATACAGAGAACTCACACAGTGAAAAAGAAACCTGTTTAAGATTGTTCAATTCTTAAATATTTCTGCAAAGAAAAGCTTATTTCTCTGCTCAATAATGAACAGTTTTCTCTTGATTCTGGTCTGGTTCTTGCTTCTCTAGCAAAAAGAAAATATTCTTTTCTAAGTTATGTTGTACTCTGAAAAAAAGCAAACAAAAACTAAAACAATTCTTTAAATGATGGAGAAAGGTTAATTATCTCATTTTGCTCATACCGGTACCAATATCTTATATTTAACAGGTGGAAACAAGTAATATCTATCGAAGAGAGAATTATGTAATAGTAGCTGGAGGTACTATTTAACTCAGGACTTTAAAAAGCACAAGGTGACTGCTGAGAATAACTTAATTTGCACAATTAAGTAAAAGAAAATGTAACAGTGTAATTTGTCTTCTAGGTCTCTCTATCCCACGACCATGAAGTAATTTCCTGTTCTTTAAATTTATTATTTATTTATTTATTTTTATAACATCAACTTTTATATTAGATCTAAGGGTACACGTGCAGGTTTGTTACATGAGTATATTGCATGATGCTGAGGTTGAGGGTACTGATCCCATTACCCAGTTAATGAGCACAGGACTCAATAGACAGTTTTTCAATCCATGTCCCCTCTCTCCCTCCCCCATCTAGTAGTCCACAGTTTCTACTACGGACCTCTCCAGGATTTGTTACTGGTAATTCATTGTCCTTTAAATATCCCCTCTTATTCCTAGAAGTACCCACACATTGCTTCACCACATGCCTATACCCGGTCTTTCAGCTCAGCGGGGTCCTACAGGACATCCACACTGTTGCTTTTCTCATGATCTAGTCTCAGCTTGTGAGTGAACACTGCCAATGAAGCTACCAGCAGAGATACAGCCCTCTCTGCTGTTATTCCAACATAGTCCACGCCCACGATGCTGCCAAGGTGGCCTTAATGTCCTTCTCAGGAGGACTGAACTTTAGAGAGCCTTCTTCCTGTCTCTAGGCCTTGACCTCCATTTTCTTAGAGCATTTATTTTAGAACATTTATAACTGTGAGTCATTTTTCTGTCCCTTTGAGATGTAAATCTTTTTAAAAACTTCCTTCCAGTTTTATAGCTCAGGGGTGTCTTCCTTAAGGACCGGAACATAAGTATCAAGTCAGATAGCACGCCTTTCAGTTTACATGACAAGGTAAGAGCCTAACTTTGGTGGGTTCCTTGCTTTAAGTCGTAAAAGTACTTTTATCACAAAAATATGAAAAACTTTGCTTTATCTTTGAGTAATGTAAATTAGCAAACACAGATAGCCTGTGTTCCCTCTCACTTCAGCACTTAAGAATCTTCCCAATCATTGCTTCAGTAGAGTTGAGTGGGGATTTAGTTCTGATCTCTCTCTCCCCCATTGTAATAGTGTTGAATAAAGTCTTCCTTAACTGTTTGAGAAAGTCCAATTTTTGCTTTGGTAACACTGTCTCTGGGTTTTCCCAGATATTTACACTATCTCGGCACCAGTGCTCTCATGAAAGAATAACACAACTGCCTCCGAACCACTTCCTGACTCAGTCAACTGGGTCCCAAAGTATCTCTGCTTGTACTGCTGCTCACACAAGCTTCTCTGGGGTAGTTCCATTAGTTTCCGGACATTAACGTTTGCCTAAAGTCTTACCAAGTCCTCCTTTAAAAAATGAATTCTCCAGTTTCTGGCATTCAGATTTTTAACTGTAGAAGCTGAAGTGTTAAGGGGCCTTAAAATAAATAGATATAGTGTAGTACTCTTCTTTTTCATTTTCCTTTGAAACTTCCCACTTCTATCTAAAAATGTAGCTGCAGGTGGAACAATAAGGTGTATTGCCAGGATAATTTGCACATCTGGGTGCCAAGTTAGCAAAAATATTCTCTATCACTCATTTCTATGAGGTGAAGTAACTAGCCTATAAAATGAGTTCTGGTTGCTGTATGTAAATATTTATTAGAGTTCTTGAGTTTGCAATTTCTGCTTTAGAAAAGAAGATGTTTTCTATTTTAAAATTGAATATGGAAATGTAAAAATATTCATTTTTGTAAAAATTATTAGTTTATTGCACTAAAACTAGAGTTTGACTTAATGTTGCTCTTCCTTAAGCAACTTCTTGCATCTGAAAGTTTAATTCAATTCCAGAATAAACCCAGTGATTCCTACAAATGCAACTTCTTACATTAGTAATATATAAAATTCCATTCTTTACATCTTAATTTCAAAGTATGATTTTAATTTTTATGAACAGAACTTACTGTATTGGTGGTGCTTACAATTTGTAAATAGGTTGTTAAAAGTGTTTCTATTAACAAAATTTCAAATAACAATAACAAAAATTGGTGTGAAAATTAAAATGACACAAGGGCTAACATCCATTGAGAGAAAGGCCTATTAGGGAAGTCACTTTTAAGAGGCCAAAATATAGTTGAATTTGATCTTGATTTCAAATATCCTGACCTGTAGTGTAGAATCTTTTTTTAATCTTACATGAGAATTTACTAAAAAAACTAAAAATACTTTTGCACAATATTGCATATGCTTGCAAATAAACCTATTTAATGGGAAATACAATTTAGCATTTACATAAATACTTTAAGTTATTTTATACACGCTTTACCTGGAAATTTGGCATATATGTATATATTACATATATATCATACACATTAAGTCTAATGTATAGAACATGTATATAGCATTGTAACTAATGTTTATACAGATTTTTTCTGTATAATAGATATATTTTCTGTTTCTAATATTTTAAACATACCCATTAAAATAGAAATGAGTTCTTTAGTCTAAATTTCTAAATTATTTATAGGTCTGTATCTCTGAATTATGACGTAAAGTTTTCTTTCCAACAAATGAGTCTCATTTTTACACACTTCACTGCTCTACCTCTCAATACAGCCAGAATCTTATTGCTTTTCTGAATATTACAGTGATAGGAACTAAGGAAGTAACAGAAGAAGCAATATTACAATTTAAGTTTAACATGAAAAACACATTTTGGTGGAATGTTGCACTATGATAACTGGATATTCAAGTACAAAGACATTTATCCAGTCTAAATTATTTTTCACTAACTCCAATATCACCTTTTGGAATTGCTGAAATCAACTTTATAAGCGCCATAGAAACCAGACACTCGTATCATTTTCAAAAAAAAAAAAAAAACAGAAAAAAATCAACAAGAAAAAAAGAGTTCCAGTCAATAACTGAAGTCCATTAACTTTTTCACTCATTATTATTTTACCTTTGTTCCAGCCATGTCTGTGAAAATTGTTGTGTCCTAAGCCTCAAATTCGTATATGCTATACAAGCAATTCTTGCTATGATCTGTTCTAGTTCATAGTTTCAGTACAGCTCATAAACTTTTTACCAATAACCTCTAGGATTGGTGTAGATATGAACAGAGTAAAGAATAAAACTGTTTCCTCTTTCCCACTGGAAACCATCCTAATTAAACAGTAAACAAAAAAATGTGTTTGATTCTACTCATGGTTATGCATTTGTTCTATTTATATTGGAATCAATCCATGGTATATGAAACACCACCACCAAAAACAACAGCTAAGGAAGATGGGAAAGCCATACATAGAATTATTTTTGTCTCCTGGATATTTTTCTACACAATTTTGTGTCCTTCTGGAAGTTCCTTCCACTCACTCACTGTTATTAAATACGGCTCCGGGTCCTGCGGTAAGCACGTTATAGGCAGTATCCTCACAACATCTCATACCATGTTTTATTTTATTTTGTTTTGCATTTTATAATTAAGAAAATGAAAACTCAGGAATCACTGAGTTTCTGACTCCAAAAGCAAACACTTAAAAGTTTGCCTTAGAAGAGTTCTCTGTATATCAATATACACTACTCGAAAGTGAATACTATATGCTAGGGGATGGATTCAGGAACATTAGAAGACAAGAGCTCTTAACTCAGAAATATTAGAATTTATTTTCCTCACAAATTAAATAAGAATAATTGTACTAGATTTTCTCATCTCATGACTTGGCAGGGAAGGACAATGTTCTCATTTTTATGTATTTTTTTTTGAGGTTAAGTGTCATATATCTACCATGTGATGTTTTAATAGCAATAATAATAATAATAATATGTAACCTATGTCAATTCCAGAAATATTAACTGGTTAATGAACTATAAAAATACATACAATGAGACAGACATAAGCTTGTAAATGCTGATTTCTTTTATGTAGAAGAAATTAGATTATATAGAATAATACAATTATTAACTCTTTCTGTCTTTGTATTAGTCCATTTTCATACTGCTATGAAGAAATACTTGAGACTGGGTAATTTATAAAGAAAAAGAGGTCTAATGGATTCACAGTTCCACATGGCTTGGGAGGCTTCACAATCATGGCAGAAAGCAAAGGAGGAGCAAAGGCATGTCTTACATGGTGGCAGACAAGAGAAGTGTTCAGGGAAACTGCCCTTTATAATAACGTCAGATCCCATGAGATTTATTCACTGTCATGAGAACAGCATGGGAAAAACCCGCCCCCACTCAATTACCTCCCACTGGGTCCTTCCCAGAATATGTGGGGATTACAAAAGCTACCATTCAAGATGAGATTTGGGTGGGAACACAGCCGAACCATATCAAAACTTTTCAAAGCTCAGAACTATAACCTAAAATTACAAACATCTATAAAAGAAAACTTCTAGATAGCAGTACTATGTGTCTCAGAGTCTGTGCATTTTACCCATTAAGAAAGCTCATAGCTACTCGGGGGGCTGAGGCAGGAGAATGGCATGAACCCGGTAGGCGGAGCTTGCAGTGAGCCGAGATCGCGCCACTGCACTCCAGCCTGGGGGACAGAGCAAGACTCCGTCTCAAAAAAAAAAAAAAAGAAAGCTCATAAAAACTTACAGCTGAGTCATCTATCTTTCAGAAGATTATAAGAAATTTGACCAGTTTGTTTCTCAATTAGAAGCAAATTGTGCACAGACAATAAATGACATATAAAAAAATTGTTACTTCAGTGTTAATAGTGTTAATAAATATAAAATGAAAGCTGACAATTATGGGGCAGATAAACTGCCAAACGAAATACAGAATTCTAATAATCTGACAGGCTTTAACTTAAATTTAAGTAAACGTATATAACTAAATATTTTAATGTAAAAACCTGTCCTATTGTATTTTTTAAACCAATGATGGCCATAATGGTGGACTCAAATGGTTGAACTTTTCTTAATATGTTTTTCTTAAGTTAAAGATAGCCAGCAATGAAAATATATTTTCATCAAAGTTCTGACTTGTACAGATTTCTTAAAATAGCTTGCAAAAATTATTTATTCCACAAGAAAATTGAATTTAAAAGGAGCTTATGAAAAACAAATGAATTTATTTGGATCAGTTAAGTCATTTTCAAATAGAGAAAATATTATTCTTTAATATTCAAACTCATAACATAGCCCTAAAAAGACCCTGTTTCTGAAATTACGAAGCAAAATTTATGACATAACTATTGAAGTAGATAGAATCTTTAAAATAAGACACATTTGATCAAAATTAAAAGAACCAGAAAAGAATAACACTAAAGAATACTTTTTTAGTTGTAAAGTTTGTATATATTCTTTTTAATATTGCACATTTGCATTAATTTTATCCCTTCTTTCATTAAGTTGTATCCTCCTTTTTTTTCCTCAATAAATAAGTATATCGACCACCTACCATGTTGCAGAAACTTTTCTGAGTCTAGAATACAGTACTGAAAAGGCAAATGGATCTCTGGTCTCCAAAGTTTACAACTGTAATCAGATATATCAGAAAATAACAAGCGCTAATGTCAAAATAAAGCAGCTGAGGAGATAGAGAAGAGAGTATCAAAGGAATATTTCAGATTTCATTGTAAGTTCTTTCTGAGCCTGTAATGTTTAAGCTGAGGCCAAAATGAAAAGAAATAGCCAGGCTTGTAGAGTCAGTGGTAAAGAATTTCAGGAAGGAAGCAGTTACATCTTTGCCCATTGAATAGCTTTCCTCTTTCCTTTCCTTATTACACTGGCTAGAACTTCTGAAATGCTAAATAAAAACAGGGAAAGCAGACATCTGGTCCTGTTCCTGCTCTTAGGGGTGAAATGTTCAATTTTTTACCATTATGTATAAGATTAACTATAAGTTCATAGATGTTCTAAAACAACCTCTGTTAAGATCCTTCTTTCCCTCCCTCCATCCCTCCCTCCTTCCTTCCTTCCTTCCTTCCTTCCTTCCTTCCTTCCTTCCTTCTTTCCTTCCCTCCCTCCATCCCTCCCTCCCTCCTTCCTTCCTTCCTTCTTTCCTTC
>NW_026652292.1:56575232-56754128 GCF_009828535.3 Hylobates moloch | reverse complement strand
TTCCTTCTTTCCTTCCTTCCCTCCATTCCTCCCTCCCTCCCTTCCTTCCTCCTTCCTTCCTTCCTCCCTCCTTCCTTCCTTTCTTCCACTGTCCCTCGCTTCCTTCTTTCCTTCCTTCCTTTTCTTTCCTTCCTTCCCTTCCTTTCCTTTCCTTCCTTCTCTTCCTTTCCTTTTTCTCTTTTCTTTCTTTCTTTCTTTCTTTCTTTCTTTCTTTCTTTCTTTCTTTCTTTCTTTCTTTCTTTCTCTTTCCTTTTTCTTGTTATTTGATCCATATTTTCTTGTGGGTTTTTGAACTTCTTTAAGAGGATTATTCTAAATTCTTTTTTTCAAACATTTCATAGATCTTCAGTTTTTCTGGGTTCATTAGTGGAGCTTTGTTGGTGTCATATGTCCCTGAATTCTCACTCTTTCTATTTTTACTTTGAAGCCTGTATTTCTGACGAGATGGTAAACATTTTCCAGCTTTCTTGGGTGCTCTTTGGTGGTGTTAGACCTTTTCTACTTAATATAAGAACTTAATATCTGGCCTGATGTTGCTTCATGTTCTGGGGTGGACTTAGACTAAGTACTGTAACTAAAACAGCGAGTAGAATGGTGGTTACCAGGAGGTGGGAGGTGGGTATGGGAGGATGTTGGAGAGGTGTTGTTCCAAAAATATAAATCTAAGTTAGACAAGAGGAATAAGTTGAAGACAGCTATTGTACAACATTCTGCTTATAGTTAAAAATAACTTTTTGAATGTTGCTTAAATTAAATCTTGAAGATTTAATTGTTCTTACCTGACCAAAAAATGGTAAGCATGTGAGGCAATGCTTGTGTTAATTAACTTGATTTGCCCATTCTACAGTGGATGTCTATTTCAAATACCATATTTCGCACCATGAATATATATTTTTTTATTTGTCAGTGAAAAAAAAGCCACATCCTAGCACTGATAAGACATTGAAAACATCCCATTGTAGGCAGAAGAACAAGAATGGCAAGCTTCTAGGAATGATAACATGGCCTAAATAAAATGAGCTTTGCAATTAGATCATAACACAAGACACACTGATCAAACCCAGAGGTAGGGGCAAGAGTGTACCCTGAAATGACCTGGAAAATTAGACATTGTGAATCTAAAGAAATCTGAGCTATCAAGAAAAAATGCTAGAGATTCTCACAAAATCTGTGTATGCACCTGTGGGAGATGTATGAACCTCCCAATCTATGGACATTTTTCAGGGGATAATTTTACCTGTTGAAATTCTCTTGGCTAGTTCTTATTCTACAGCTGAATTTTAACCACTATTTACCTACAGGGAAACCGGTGGATACTGGAAAAAATTTTAATAGGACTAGAGTAATTCCTGGGAGATAGAAGGGCCTTGAAATGGAAACTTTCCCGCTGGAAACCAGTATCTGTCAAGCGAAAAGAAATTTGCTTATGTGTTTAGAACTTTCTAATCCTGAACTAATAAACCCATGGCTACTAAAATATATTCCTATGAGAAATAATATGTATGGAACAGGTAAATTTTGTTATATGGAGCGAAATAATGGTTTTATAATGACAGATTTACATTATAGCAATGTACTAGAATACTACATAACAGTGGTATAATACAGGAATCATAGATAAAAATAATAGTGGAAAAGCTGGAAAACTGATGGTAATACTGATGTTGGTGATCAATTGTATTAGAAGATTAAATAAAACTCTCTCAAGACATTATTTATATGGTAGAGAATTTGCCTAAAGCAGATTTGAATGTAATTAACAATACAATGATTATGGTTCTTAATTATACAGCATATGAATACTAACACATGCAGATAACAGATAGGGAAAACAAAAGAATTTGTAAAGTTATTTCAGAAAACTATTTCATGAAATTTGTGTTGGTACTATTGTATGCTTAAACTGTATGTTAAAATCCATATTACCAGTTATTGCAGAGTTAGGCATCTGTGCATTTTGACTGCCTAATTGATCACATGATATTATAAAGGAGGTAAACTGCTATCAAAATAGGAGTGATTGTTTTGTCATAAAAAGTCGTTGTCTCATCGTTCAATTCTCGAATCAGACTAAAGAACACAAAGGACATTTTACATCAGTTTTATTTAAAAGTTTGAAGAACTAATTATTTCACCTTTGAAAAGCTGTGACATTTCAAACTTAACGTTTGACTTTATTGACCATGATATAAATGCCTTTTATTATGTAAGGAGAGTAAATTCATATTTGTTTAAATTTAAATTTTTTCGTACTTTAAAAAAAAAAAAAAAAAAGTCGTTGTCCTTGGGTCAGTGAGGGTGAACTGTGATGTGACAGTCCATTCCAACAAGCCTGGCATTGGTGTGAGTTATTTTGCTAAAGTGGAAGTATATCTACATAGTACCAACCACGTGTCATGCACAAATGTACTGACTGATTGTTTTTGCTACTTTGTGTCTGAAACAAGTTTGGGAGCATTTTGTGCCAGCTTGACCATATTATTGGTAACAGAAAGATTGATTCTTTGCACCTGGTTTCAAGAAGATCCCCATAGGCTTCCATCAAGCTTGATCTCATAGCAATAATGTGCCTACGTGAACAGCAATGTATGTGAAACCACATCTCCATGTTGAGATCCCTGGTTCTGAGGAGCTCTACTTCATATGTCAGTGGTTCTTGATCTAAGAGAAAAAATGAATCTGGTATAATCCTGAAAAGGGAGGACAACTCCAGTCTCTGCTTGGTATCTCTAGACTGCTCAATGTGAAACAATATTTGGCAACAAGCATATTTTTATTTAAATGCTTTTTGCTGTATTGTATCATTTTACCACAATAAATTTCAGTTTCATAAACTTTGACATATTATGTGCTGTTTTTCATCTTCATCAAATCAACTCTATTTGATTTTCAACATTAGTGTAGTTAGCATATTAATTCTGTTTCATTTTATAAAATTGGGGGTACTTTATAGTTTGGAACATAAATTTTAACTTATCACTCTTTCTTTAAGTAATGTCATATTATTTGATGCATAGTATAAGAACATTATAAGGTACACTTTTCTGAAGCTTCTGTTCTGTTCCGTTGGTCTATATATCTGTGTTGGTACCAGTACCATCCTGTTTTGGTTACTGTAGTCTTGTACTGTAGTTGGAAGTCAGGTAGCGAAATACCTCCAGCTTTGTCGCCACACATCTACAAGCACCTGATCTTTGACAAACCTGACCAAAGCAAGCAATGGGAAAGGATTCCCTCTTTAATAAACGGTTTTCGGAAAACTGGCTAGCCATATGCAGAAAACTGAAACTGGACCCTTTCCTTACACCTTATACAAAAATTAACTCAAGATGGATTAAAGACTTAAACGTAAGACCTAAAACCATTAAAACCCTAGAAGAAAACCTAGGCAATACCTTTCAGGACATAGGTATGGGCAAAGACTTCATGGCTAAAACATCAAAATCAACTACAACAAAAGCCAAAATTGACAAATGGTATCTAATTAAACTAAAGAGCTTCTGTGCAGCAAAAGAAGCTATCATCAGCGTGAACAGGCAACCTACATAATGGGAGAAAATTTTTGCAATCTATTATTCTGACAAATGGCTAATATCCAGAATCTACAAGGAACTTAAAAAAATTTACAAGAGAAAAACAACCCCATCAAAAAGTGGGGGAAGGATATGAATAGACACTTCTCAAAGAAGACATTCATGTGGCCAACAAACATATGAAAAAAAGCTCATCATCACTGGTCATTAGAGAAATGCAAATCACAACCGCAATGAGATACCATCTCACACCAGTTACAATGGCAATGATTAAAAATTCAGGAAACAACAGATACTGGAGAGGGTGTAGAGAAATAGGAATACTTTTACAATATTGGTGTCAGTGTAAATTAGTTCAACCATTGTGGAAGAGAGTGTGGCGATTCCTCAAGGATCTAGAACCAGAAATACCATCTGACCCAGCAATCTCATTAATGGATATATACCCAAAGGATTATAAATCATTCTACTATAAAGACACATGCATGCATATGTTTATTGTTGTACTATTCACTATAACAAAGACTTGGAACTAACCCAAATGTCCATCAATGATAGACTGGGTAAAGAAAATGTGGCACATATACACCATGGAATACCATGCAGGCATAAAAAAGGATGAGCTCCTGCCTTTGCAGGGACATGGATGAAGCTGGAAACCATCATTCTCAGCAAACTAACACAAGAACAGAAAACCAAACCCCTGTATTCTCACTCGTAAGTGGGAGTTGAACAATGAGAACACATGGACACAGGGAGGGGAACATCACACACCAGGGCCTGTCGGGGCATGAGGGGGTTGGTCAGGGGATAGCATTAGGAGAAATACCTAATGTAGATGAGGAGTTGATGGGTGCAGCAAATCACCATGGCACGTGTATACCTATGTAACAACCTGCATGTCCTGAACATGTGTCCTAGAACTTGAAGTGTAATAATAATAAAAGAAAGAGTATGATAACTAATCTGAAAAAAAAAATACTTTTATTTTCTCATTCCCAGCCCTTGTGCTACTGTTCCCAAACATTTATATTACTTATGTGTTGAAAATAGCAAAATATTTTAATATATTTCTTTAAAGTTTCAATGCTTATTTAACCTAGTTTATAATACAACATCTTACATTTACAAATATTATCTTTTTCAATATTTTTTATTCGTTTGTAAAAATGTAGATTTCCATTGTCTGTAATTTTCCTTCTATGTGAAAAAGTTTCTTTAACTTGTACACTAAGTTTACTTATAAGCAATTCTTTCAGTTTTTCTAAGTCTAAAGATATTTTTTATTTTGTCTTTATTTTAAAACATATTAATTCCAAATATTGACTTACAATTTTAGGTTGATGGCATTGGTTTTGTTTTCTATTTTCTTTTAGAGTTATACAGATGTTTACTCCACTCTCTTCTGGCTTGGATTTTATCTGATGAAAGTCTGTTGTTCTTCCAATTACTGTTCCTATGTGTACACTGTCTATCTTTTTTTCTATGGTAGCTTTTACATTTATCTTTATTGCCAGTTTTAAACAATTTCACTGTAATTTGTTCTGATGTAATTTTTTTCAACAAAGTTTCTTATGCATGGGGGTTTGCTAGGGTTTTTGGATTTGTTGGTTAATATTTTCAATGAACTTGGAATAGTTTGAGCTACTAATTTTTAAATCTATATTTTAGTCACACTCCTTTTGGTCACCTTTGGGGTTCCAAATTACACTTGTATTAGGCCCCTGGAAATCACCTCACTACTCACCAATGCTCTGTTAATTTGATTTTGTGTTTCATTTTTAACAGTTTATTGATATTTCATTAGGTTTACTAATCTTTTCCTACTATTTATCCCATTCAGTACTTTTCATCTCAGGCATTGTGTTATTTTGTATTTCTAGAAGTTCATTTTGGGTCCTTTTTATAACTCCATGTATCTACCTCACATGTGCAGTGTTCTCTCTAGCTTTTTGCACAAGTAGAATAGTTATGATTGTTTGAATGTCCTTGCCTACTAATTTAACATCTGCTACTTCTGGGTCAGTTTTGACTGATGAATTTTTTTATCTCTATGTTTTTTTCTTCTTGGCATGTATGGTAATTTTTAATTGGATACCAGAAATTGTGAATTTTACAATGATGAGCACCTTATTTTTTTCTATAAATATTATTGATTTTGTGTGTGTGTGTGTGTGTGTGTATGTGTGTGTGTCTGTTCTTGGACATAGTTAATGTACTTGGAAGTAGTTGATCTTTTCAAAGCTAGATTGTAAATTTTGTTAGTTGCAACCACTGCAACTTTAGTCTACATCTGATTTTCCCCACTAACAAGACAAGATCTTTCCTGATTGTCCAATGCCCCATTAATTGTGAGATTTTCCCACTCTTCATGTCAGGGACCTGAATTATTCCCTCAGTGTATGAGCTCTTGAGTTTGTTCTACCTGTTCCATTCTGGTGCTTTTTTCTTGAGCCTTCTGTAGTTTTCTCATACATGTTCACTGATCAGTACTCAGTGAAGAATTGAGAACCCTCTGAAAATTTTGAAAGCTGTCTCACTTTTATCTCCGTCTCTCTGAGCAGCTCTCTCATATTTTCATATTAATCCCTCTGTGTGGCTGTCACCTATATATTACTTAAAAGTTTTTTTAAAAATTACCTGAAAATTATACTTTTCTTGAACTACTCAAACTTTTAATTATATCTCCTCAACTACAGAAGACTTCTGGGATCTCTGGGTTCCTCCTCACTGCATTGTAGCCTGAAAACTCTGTACAGGCAGTAAGCTAAGTCTTTCACTTACTTTGCATCTTTAAGAGATCACTGCCCTCTGCTGCAACTGAAACAATCAACAAAGTGAAAAGACAACCAAGAGAATGGGAGAAAATACTTGTAAACTACCCATCTGACAAGAGATTAATAACTGGAATGTACAAGGAGTTCAAACCACTCTATGGGAAAAAAATCTAATAATCCATTAAAAATGAGCAAAAGATTTAAATAGACATTTCTCAAAAGAACACATACAAATGGCAAACAGGCATATGAAAAGGTGCTCAACATCATTAATCATCAGAGAAATGCAAATCAAAACTCCAGTGATATATTACCTTACCCCAGTTAAAGTGGTTTTTATCTTTAAAAAAAAGCAGTAATTTTATCTTAAAAAAAAAAAGCAATAACAAATGCCAGCGAGGATTTGAAAAAAAAAAACTGGAGCCCTTTTACACTGTTGGTGGCAATGTAAATTTGTACAATCGCTATGGGAAACAGTATGAAGGTTTCTCAAAAAACTAAAAGTAGAACTACCATGTGATCCAACGATACTACTGTTAGGTTTATATCCAAAAGAAAGAAAATCAGTACATAAAAAGATATCTTCACTCCCATTATTGCAGCTCTATTCACAATAGACAAGGTTTAGAAGAAATCTAAGTGTCCATCAACAGATGAATGCAAAAAGAAAATGTGATGCAAAAGCACAATGGAATACTACTTACCCATAAAAAAGAAGGAGATTCTGTCATTTTCAACAACATGGTTGGAATTGGAGGACATTATTTTCAGTGAAAGAAGCCAGGCACAAAAAGACAAGCTTCACATGATCCCACCTATATCTGGGATCTAAAAATCAGAGAGTAGAATGATAGTTACCACGGGCTTGGAAGGGCAGTGGGTTGTGGGGGAAATGAGGATGGTTAATGAGTATCAAAATATAGTTAGATAGAATTAATAAGATCTAGTATTTAATAGCACAACAGGAAGGTTAGAGTTAACAATAATTTATTGCACATTTAAAAATAACAAAAAGAGAATGTTTTTAACACAAAGAAATGATAAATGCTTGAGGTAATGGATACTCCGTGGGATTACTACACGTTGCATGCATGTATCAAAATATCTTATGTGCTCCATAGATATATACACCTGTTATGTACCCATAAAAATTTTAAAAATTGTATGTGGTTAGGTATTTTTTCTGAGTTCCACTCTAATTGACATTTTCCAATGTCATTTCACAGTGCCTTGGAAATATGACCTATTGAATGTCTACTTTCATGAGGTTAGTGACATAATTTTAGGTATAAATATCCAAAATTTCAAATCTTTTTCTCTGGAATGTTAAAATAATGTGTATGTGCTGTTTACTGGCTAAAAGTGCTATCCATTTGGTCATCTAATCAAACTTTCTAGAAAAGTTATTTTACAACTTTTATGTCAATTTATTTGTTGTATATTAAAACCAGTTTATTTCTAACAGTTTCAGTCACCTAATATCATTTTCAATGTTTCAGTTTCTCATTTCATAAATCTTTGTGTTGTACATTTTAATCTCATATATATTAAATATATATAGACAAATATTTGGAAAAAATATATAACTAAATATTTAACACTGCTGTTTATTTTACTTTAGTTTCCTTATTTCCACTACACCTTAAGAGTTGACTAAAACTACATTTGTTTTAGTTATAAGAATGCCTTTAACTTAATACTATGTGTTGAAATTAGAAACAAACACCATTTAATCAAATATATGCAAATAAATTTTATATCTGATTATAACAATTCATTATGATATTTTACTAAATTTGTCCACTAAAGTAATGATCTGCTATGAAGATTTAAGAAATGTTTATTGCCTTACTATAGTTAAAAGCAAATGTGCTCCATATTTTTCACAAAGTTTGAGCTGCAACGTGATTAAACACATTGCATGATTCCTATACGGAGGATATATTTTTCTTATTTGAAAATTATTATATTTAGTCTCTCACCGTATAAATAAATGAAATAAATTTTGCTTCTGGAGATTCAGGAAATGCAAATCATCCCATTTATAGTGGACTTCTCTATGAAAAATTAGATTTAAAATGCATTTAGTCCACAAATTAATGAGTTTGGCTATCATCCAGGTTAATTACCAATTAGACTCTCCCATTTGCTTAGCAAATTTCAAGATGGCTGTATGTAAAGTCTGTAAGAGGATCTTAAGAGGCTGGTGAAATGTAAGCAGTGGAAAAGTAGTTAATAATCAAAATATACTTTTTAGAATGTGACAATTACCTTTATAGCAATTAATTAAATAGTAATTAAACAAACTGTTTATTTCTTGTTTCTTGTCATGTACATAGCAATGCCTTGCCCATCAACTTCAAACAAACGGTTTAGCTCAGATCACCTCCATGAGGTACAATGTAATATGAAAAGTGAGCCTATTATCAAACACTCAGTATTAGTGTTATGCTTGGGAAAATGATGACCCTGTAAAGATGTTCACATCCTATCCCTGGAAACCATGAATGTGTTCTCTTATATGGAAAAGGATAACTAAGTTTCAGATGAATTTAAATTTGCTAATCAGCTGAAGTAAAAATTGGGAGTTTTCTCTGGATTATGCAGGTTGGCCCAGTGTATTCCAAGGGTCCTTAAAAGTGGAAGAGGGAGATAGAGGAGATCAGAGTGTTGTGATGTAAGAAAAGGACTCAATTTGCTGCTTCTGGCTTTGATAACAGAGGAAGGGGGCCAAGGAATGTAGGTGGCCTCTAGTAGCTGAAAAGGACAAGGAAACACATTCTTTTATAGCATCTCTAGAAAGAACTCAGCCCTGTTGACACCTTGATTTTAGCTCACTGAGACCCATTTTGGACCTCTAATATCAAAAATTGTAAGGTAATATATTTATGTTGTCTTAAGTCCCTAAATTTGTGACAATTTCTTGTAGGAATAACAGGGTTTTAATAAAGTTGCTACACATTAAATAAATTGAAAACACCTCCATGGTCTGTAGTATAGGAAAAAATGCCTAAAAGTAGTGGCTGCTTTGATGAGTTATCCTAAATTGTTGCTCAATATAACATTAGAAATACTATCTTTAAAATCATTAGATACATACATATATTCTTCCAAGAATATCAACAAAGCTATCTTAGGACATCTTTCCTGGTTTGGTATCAATAGTTCAATTTTAGCCCTTTGTTTTCCTTAGATCAATAACAAAAATCTCTTTCAATTTCCACTTGACACATACTAAATTGGTGTGACTCTAATTGCCATTTGGAATACATTAAGTAATTTTACAATGAGGTCCCACATATGCCATTCCCACTATTTGTTCTGCATATCAGCTATAAATAGAGTATTTTGAAGGAACTCAGTCATGCAATTTGTTTATAACACCTCTGGGCACATAATAAAATGTTAAGCATATATCTAAAGAAAATAAATTCATTTTTATTATTGTATTATTATAACAAGACTAGGGGGCATGCAGTAAAATGTATAAAGAAAACAAACCATTTGAAGCTAAAGCAATATTGGAGATCAAATGGAGATCAATTTGGAGCAAGGCTGTTACAAGAAATAATAGAAGTCATTAGAGAAATATAAGTGTCCGTATAGATAATTTATATAGAACATTGTTTTCAACATTATTTGCTAAGAGCGCTGTATTTTTTTTACGTTTTTGTTAAATTTGTCCCATGGTACACTGGCCAGCACTTCAGAATGCTACAACTAGAAAGAAATCTGAAGACATAAACCTGCTGAGGTTAGTGTTAATGCATTTTGAAAAGACACTGAATTCTCCATAGTTTAAGCATAGTTGGGCAATGATTTTTCATTTTAAAAATTAACGAAGACTTGAGAAAACTAGGAAATATTTTTAAAGCTTTGTTAGATCATTGAACCACTTTCAGCCGGAAACTGTACAAAACTGAAATAATCTGCTTTGTATTTTATGATACCACCATGTTATTCCTGTAATTTACACACTTACAGTGCTGCAATTAAAAGACATTGAGATTAAACCCAATAACCTACTCTAAATCTTCGCTACAATAATTCAAAAAAAGTTACTGTGATGCCAGGTTGCCTAAAACCAAACACATATCATTCTGCTCAAGTTCCTATTTTTCTTTAATTCTTAATTTATATTTAATGAGATATGCAAACATTATCCATTAATTTTTTTATTATTTTTAAGCTGTGTCAGCATTGTCTTTTGTAGTTGGTGTGAAGTTCTAGCATAAAGTAGTTATTTTTATAATTACCACTTCATTTGACAAAACAGAAAATGAAAATTATGTTTTTTTTCAATTTTATGTTTTATTTTAGAATGATTATACTGCTTTTATAACTAATTTTTCTTACCAATATATATTTGGTTTGCTGCCGGTATTTTTAACAGTCAATAGGGTTTATCGTTCGTCTTTTGACTAACTAATACATCATCACTTTTGGCTGGGTATCATTTATTTATAAACTAGAAAATCATATCCTGAGGCACAGTACCACAGGAACTTTTAAGATTCAAATGACAGAAATGGTAGGAACAAGAGGGGATGAAAAACTAAAACCACTGAACGAGAATTTCCATTATATGAATATATTAAACTGTCATTTTCAAGTCCCTTTGATGTTCACTATCACTTATCAACCATATTATCAATATGAAATTTTTATTTAGAATGGCTCTGCCAACATGATTTTAAATGAAATTTTGAAGTAAAAAATTATTTCTATATACATTTTATTATCAAATACAACTCCTTTAGCAAGAGATGGAAACAGAATCTTCCCTATAATATGATTTTGGCTGTGTGTCCATAATATTGGCCTAATGACTGTGGAAAACATCCTTTTCTACAACGAGAGCTCCCCTCTTTGAGTGAAATACAGAATGAATCTGCCTCATCTTAAATAATCTGAAAACAACTTTTAGAAAATCAGTGAAATAACAAATGAGAAAGCCGGCTGGCAATTAAATATGTATCAAAAATGTAATTAACTATGAATTTATGAGTTTTATTTCAACCTCTGATTCTTCAACCATACATGTATTTGTTAAGCAAATATATATTGACTTTTTTAGGTGCTTGGGATATAGGTAAAATAAATACAGATTTTTCTCTCATAGAGTTTATATTCTATTTGTGGAAAGAATTGTATAGGCAGGTGGGTTGGTAAGTAGGCACAGAGGTAGATAGGTAGGTAGATTAGATGATAAATACATAAATGATAGCTGATAGATACATTTCTCTATATGGTAAATAAAACAGTGAAAGAGGTGAGTGACAGAGCAGCTAAGTAAAGTCTCTTTAAGGAGAAATTTTATTGAGACTGGATCAATGAGTACCAGGAAGGGAACCAAGACTCTGGGAAATGAGCTTTTGGGATAGAGGGAACAGAAAGTGAAAGCTTGAGACAAAAAGCTTCTTTCTATAGAAAATGGTCAAAAAAGGCTCATGAGGCTAGCATGTGATCAGGGCTTACATTTTGTCTTAAGTGTGATTAGAGAGCTATTAACTAAGGCATCCTGATTTGAGGTTTTGCAAAGAATATTAAACTCAATTGTAAGTGTATGAAAGTATCTGGAAATAACAGTTTTCAATAAATATTAGGTTTTCTCCTACTCTCCAAAACTTATGTTTAAAATATTTACATAGGCAGTTTTGAAGAATAAAAGTAGCATCATAAGCATTGGAGATAAACAAATCTGGTTTAGACTCTTTGCTCTGACACCTATTAAGTATGTGATTGAGGTTGACAGTTATTAAAAGCCACTTCGAGCAGCTTTTGTCTCTCCTCAAAATCAGAATTGCTTCTACAATTAAGTAGGACATTTCCCCACTTACCTTACCAAAAATGAGGGTTAAATATAACATATAACAGGAATATTAGATATATAAATAGAATATAAACATTGAACACTCAAAATATTAATATATCATAAAAACAACATTATATATCAGTATAATCATAATGGTAATAGTCTCATAATTGAGGAGATCCCTAAAGCAAGAGACATGTTGGTAAAAATTAATATCAACACTGAAAGGAGTAAAACTTTGTTTTACCATGCTCTTTTTGTTCAGAGAAAATACAAAAAGCCAGAATTAGGCTACTCTTTTAATGAAGCTACTCTCTTATAAATGTTTCTAATCCTATGACTTTCATAATGATGATATTTATTTAGCTCAATTTGCATTGATTTCACCTATCTAGGCTGATTTCAAATTAGCCCTGATATACTATGTATAATGTTCACATATTTTGTGCATAGATATTTGTTTTATATAAATATTATGACTCTGTGCTACCAGATATACTATCACTAAAGTAATTAAAATGAATTAAAAGAAGTAGAAAAAAAGTCTGATTTTTCCCTAGGTCCATCTGGAAGTTTTTAAGCTTCTATAACTCTACTTAGCTCCACAGCATCTAAGAAATTTAGAATCATCTTCAGGTTAATATTTTTCATTTCTGGTGTTCTAGCCTCAACTTCCTCTCAAAAATTGTGTCAAAAATTTTAAATGTCAATGACAGGTGGACATAATTGTCTTTCTGTCTCTTTTATTTAAATTTGGATATTATAGTTTTACTGTATATTTACTACTACTTGAGAGGGAAGCAGGGTGAATAATTTTTGTTTTGTTTTGTTTTAGGATCATTGAATACCTTGGAGAGGACTGAATATTATTGCAAATCTTAGATTTGAGTTGTTTGCAGTAAATGCAGAGACTTGGATTTTTCCACTTGGAAAACGGAGATGTATATTTCATGTGTGAAAACAAGAGAGAATATAATCAACAAAAGAAGATTGTAGACAACACCAGTGAGATGCAACCCAATCTCATATCCTCTTCCTTGGTCTTCAGGATGACAATTTTTCCCAACTTTTTGTTAGTTAAGGTGGCTACACTCTGAATTTGTGGCAATGGAATGAGGCAGTTATGTGTCTCACTTTTATCACTGTCCCTGAAACTCTGTTACAAGACCCTCAGTGTTTTCTTTCTTTCTTTCCTTTTCCTGTAGCTGCAACTGAAATATTCACAGGCCATGAAGCCACAAAATGGAAGAGGCCTTGATCATCTAATGACAGCTTGGAGGGTACCTTAGACAAGAGGGCCATCCAACCAGCATTGTGGTTTATAAGAATAAGAAGTTAACTGATAAAGACGCATGCACAGGTATGTTTATTGCAGCACTGTTCACAATAGCAAAGACTTGGAACCAACCCAAATGCCCATCAATGAAAAACTGGATAAAGAAAATTTGGCACATATACACCATGGAATACTATGCGGCCATAAAAAAGGATGAGTTCATGTCCTTTGCAGGGACACGGATGAAGCTGGAAACCATCATTCTCAACAAACTAACACAGGAACAGAAAACCAAACACTGCATGTTCTCATTCATAAGTTGGAGTTGAACAATGAAAACACATGGGCAAAGGGAGGGAACATCACACACTGGGGCCTGTCAGGGGTTGGGGGAGCTAGAGGAGGGATAATATTAGGAGAAATATGTAATGTAGATGATGGGTTGACGGGTGCAGCAAAGCACCATGGCATGTGTATACCTATGTAACACACCTGCACGTTCTGCACATCTACCCTAGAACTTAAAGTATAATTAAAGAAAAAAAGAAGTTAACTGACTTTTTATGTCTGTGATACTTTGAAACATATTTATAAAAACAATTTCCTCAATAGTTGAAGAAAAAATACAAAATGCCAACTTGCAAGAAGGCATGTATGATACATAAATTTTTCATGTATGCAGAGTGTCTTCCAAGATTCCTGCCCTCACAGTGGGTGCTCAACCAATTTATGACCAACATACGGACTAACTGGTAGACTGAATAGATGGATGTCTAGAAAGCTAGAAAAGATACATTAGATAAAATAAAAGTCATCCCAGTATACTATGGCTTCTTTCTGATGTATGTCTAGGTATAGCATAATGTATCTTCTATCAGCAAAAATATGACAATAAAATCAATGATATATAGGGTCCTTGTTCTATATTAGTGTGCTATTGGTGTATCAACTTGATATAACAATTTCTATAAACTTGGTGGCTTTAGATAACACAAACTTATTTTTTTAATAGTGCTGTAGGTCAGAAGTCTGACATGAATCTCATTGAGCTAAAATCAAGGTATAAACAGGGCTGAGTTTCTTCTGGAGGTTCTTGAGAAGAATTTGTTTCCTTGCACTTTCCAGGTTCCAGAGGCCACCTGCATTCCATGGCTCATGGCTTCCTCTATCTTTAAAGCCAGCAACAGTATATTGAGTCCTCATATCACTCTGACCCCTTCTTCTTCCTTCCTATTCCACCTTAAGGAGCCTAGAAGTACATTGGGCCAAACTCCAAAATCTCCTTATTTTAAGATGAGCAGATTATCAAAATTAATTTTATCTACAAACTTCATTATTATTTTCCATGTAAAGTAATATATCTACAGGTTCCAGGGATTAGGGTGTGGACATCATTGGGGGCCATTATTCTGCCAACCAAAGTTCTTTTATATATAGGTAACAGTTTATTATAATCAATGACACTGACGAAATACTACAATTAACAGTCATCATTGGAAGTCACAGATTTCCAAAGGATAAATTAGTTTAATTTTACGGATTTTCATTCCTGCATAGATCCTAAAAGGGAGTATTGACCAAGTTAAAGAGATAAAGCACTGAAATACTCACTCCGCTTCATACTTATTCCAAACATATTTGATATCACCCTGTGTTATGTAGGATCAGGGTAGTTAATGAATTTCCCCTCTGTTCTTGATTGATATCCTACCTATTTTCTACTATATATTTATGCAATTAAAACAGCTGAAATAGTCTCTTGTTGGAGGCTGCAATGTGCCTTTGTAAGGCAGGGGGTGATTTTGAGATGTTACAGTTTGTGCTGTAACAGCCTAGAAGTGTCTGGAGTAGCATCAGATTTCACATTTATTCTTGTTCACTCCGAAACCTATTTATCTTGAGGCAAATGGGACATATTCTCTTTCACATTACTGACACTGTCGAAAAGCCAGATTATGAAGGATCTTGCAGCTTTAGGTCTTCAATTCCCCAAATCTCATATTATTACCATGTCTTTTTTTTTTTTTTTTACCCCTTGGAAGAAGATTGGTCTCATATAGGAAAGCTACTTCAGGGTTCATAGGTTAATAGTGTTTTTGACACAGGGCATTTGAGTTTGCAAGCTAGACTCCATCCCATTTTTTTTGTTATCTTTCTTAAGCATTTTTCTCACGAGTTCCTCTTCAAACAAACCAAGTATCAATAATAATTTGTCATTCACCCATTGGTAAATTGATGCCTATCCTGGGAATTGTTGTTTTCTCTCCTTCAAGCACTGCTAATTTGCTTTGATCTTGGCAACTCAATGCTTCAAATATTCTGTATCATATCCTTTTTCATCACGACCAAAGTCACCTGTTTATCTCTTTGAATAGTATTACTGGGACCACTGGATTTAAGACTGAAGTGTGAACTATTATTTTATCCTCTTAGGATATTCAATGTTTTTATCCTGATTGAAACTCAGGGTCTAAGGGGAATAAGAGAGGAATAGAACAATTGGAGGGGAAATGAGAATTAAATCTTAACTCGGCAAAGCCTCCAGAGAGCTTTAAGACAGAAATTCTACAGAGGGTATAAAACCTCACGATGCATGAGCACCAAAATATCAGGAATGGGCAAGTGTCATCTAACTTCTGGTTGAAGTCTCCTACTGAAAAAAACAAAACAACAACAACAACAACAAAAAACAGCAGATTTATATAAATGAGATCAGGTCTACAGAAAAATAATCCCCTAATGCACTTGTCAGATTCTCCATTGGAGAGCAGAGGGCCAAGTCTACTGCTGGGCAGAAAAATGTGGGGAAGGATGAAGAAGAATCAGTGCAAAGGCTAGGAATAAGGGAGGAACTAGAAAACGAACAACTCATCCTTAATCAGAAAGTAGAAGCTGAAGGTAAACCAATTTGGAATTCCTGTGAGAGATTTATTTCAACCAGTAAAATTTTGAGCTCTGCCATGTTTTGTAATACAGGCTGGATATATTGTGTTTCTTTAGGTTGACAACCTGAGACAATTTGTATATCAATTTGGTTTCTTCGTGTTATCCTGTGCAGAAAACTAAACTGGGTCTTAATCCTGTAATTTGCAAATAGTATTTATCTCAGAATATAGAGCTTTGGCTCACAAAGACTTAGTTATGTGGGAGACTCAGCATTTCCTGGACATCTGACACTCTCAAATTTAGACTGCCCTAGTCTATTTTTAGAAATATACTCATTAGGATATTCTGGGAGATAATGTTAGGAAGAATAAAATTCTTTTTTTACCTCTCAGATTATTTTCTTGCATTATTATGTATTAAAATGCTGATCTTAGCTATATATTCACACAAAATTGAACTTCCTATTGGCAAAGAGTTCATAACAGACCAGAATCCCAGAAGGGAAATAATGCAGATAGAGAGTTTATTTTCACATCCCTAAAAAATAAGTAATATGGCCTTATGTGGTGACTCATGCCTGTAATCCTAGCACTTTGGGAAGCCAAGTGGAGAGGATCACTTGAGTCCAGGAGTTTGAGATCAGTTTGGTCAACTTGGTGAAACCCCCTCTCTACAAAAAATACACACATTAGCTGGGTGTGGTGGTGCATCCCTGTGGTTCCAGCTACTCGTGGTGGGAGTATCGCTTGAACCTGGAAGGCTGGGGTTGCAGTGAGCTGTGATGGTGCCACTGCATTCCACACTGGAATGACAGAGCGAGAACCTGTCTCAAAAAAAAAAAAATAATAATAATATATTTTTTTATCTTTCTCAGTGACCACTGGTCTCAGAAACATCTTATTTCAAAACCTCCATGAAAATACCCTTGAGTCTGTTATCACCAAATACCACTTCCAAACTGAGGTGGAAATATCACTCTTTATTTTTATTATTCTCATTGTTATTACAGGTTAGGGAGAAATACGATAGAAACAATGTTCTTTGAGACTCTACCATATAAGAAGCATACTGGTATTCATAATAATTAATTTACACAATAATGCCATAATTTTGTGTATTATTATGCCTATTTTAAAAATGAAGAAATATACTGAGAAATTAGGAGATGTGTTCAAGAGTTCGAGCCAGGAATGAAACAAGGTCAGACTGATTTTAAATTTGCACTTTCTCGATTATGCAATACTCTCTGCATGAACAACAAGTCTTCCCTCAGTCACATTTTACCCAACTGTTCATTGTTCTTCTCACATACATGTGCACATTCCCTTGGAAATGGAAAGGGCATTTCCATTTTGGAGGTAGCATTTTGGCCCCTTCAGTGACTTCAAAAGATAATCAATTTGGGTCTTCCACAAATTGGAAGTGTCCCTATGAGATTAACATTAGTCATTAGTCAATCCCAAATCAAGGAATTAGTGGGAATATAGTTCTTTTATTTCTTTGGCTTAATATTCCTTTTAAAATTTAAAATACAATGTATGTCATACCTATTATATATGCACATATATACACATATATATGCTTACATGTGTTTTCTTATATATATAACATATGATCTATAATATGTTATTTAACTGTATAATTACACTATTTATATAATTGATTTGTACAGTTCAGAATAGCAAAAAAAGTCAAATCTATATGCTGATCTCCTTAATTAAGAAATAGTATCTTTTAATACTATTCAAAGTATATTTGAAGAACTATCTGAGTACATCACATATGCCAGCCTCAAATCTGGATAGTAACCACAAATCTGGATTTAGTGTAAATCATTGCTTTCTTTCCTTTAAAGTTTTATCATATATGTAATACACCTCAAAAGCCATAATGCTCAATATCAGGCAATTTAATTTTATAAAAATTGATCATATTATATGAATTCATCTCAAACTGTCTTTTCCCTCAAAATTTCATTGGTGAGATTCATTATGTTTACGGTTGTGGTTTCAACTTATGCATTTTAGTGCTTTGTAATAATACTTGTTCAGAAATAGAATAATTCATTTATCCATTCTTCTGTCTGTGATATGTTCTAGGATTTTATTATTCAAAAAAACCTGCTTTTTTTCTTAGTCATTTCCCATGGAAGAGATATGCAAGAATTTTCCTGGTGTATTTATTCCAAAGTGAAATCATTGACTATTAAATGATATGCACATATTCAGTTTTTATAAGTAATGCTAAATTTGTTTACCAAAATGGATATACCAATTTACATTGCATCTAGGAGCCTGTAAGAATCCCCACTGTATCACTGACCTGTCAAAACCTGATATAGCCATATTTTTCCATAAAAATTTGTAAAATGTCATTTCATTGGCTTTTAAAACTGCGTTTTCATGATGAATGAGTTGACCATGTTTAAATCTGCTTATTGGCCGGGCGCGGTGGCTCACGCTTGTAATCCCAGCACTTTGGGAGGCCGAGGCGGGCAGATCACGAGGTCAGGAGATCGAGACCACGGTGAAACCCCGTCTCTACTAAAAATACAAAAAAATTAGCTGGGCGTGGTGGCGGGCGCCTGTAGTCCCAGCTACTCGGAGAGGCTGAGGCAGGAGAATGGCGTGAACCCGGGAGGCGGAGCTTGCAGTGAGCCGAGATTGCGCCACTGCACTCCAGCCTGGGCGACAGAGCGAGACTCCGTCTCAAAAAAAAAAAAAAAAAAAAAAAAATCTGCTTATTGACCAATGTAGCCCACTTCTATGAAATTCCTGAGGCTTTTGTGTTTTTCCCTACTGCTATCCATATTTCTTAATGATTTGTAATGGTAATTTTTATACTGTGAATATTATCACTTTGTTGTTTTGCAGATGTCTTCTTTGAGTATAATTTGGTGACTGTGAGTTCTTCATTTTAATAATATCTAACATTTATTTAGTTTTTTGGTTCCTCCTTAGGAAATGCTTATCTATCTAAAGGTAACAATAATATTAACTTATAGTTTATTAGAACATCTAATTGCTGCCTTCACAATTACTTTGTGCATTTAGAATAGAATTTTGTTTATGGTATGAGATAGGGGTTTAATTTTATTTTTGTTTGCATGCAGATCCATCGATTATTAGCACTTACCTATCCTATTTTCCATTCATACACAATACTGTAATATCTGTGTCATAATATGGGTTCTTATAAATAAAGTACTGTTTCTAAGTTGTCTCTTGTTAACAATTTGGAATAATGTTCTGGAAGATTGGCCTATGCTTGTGTCAGTAACACTTGTCTTAATTATTAAAGCTTTTTTGATAAATATGGTGCTTTTTAAGCAAGACTCTTGCTGTTTCTCAATAGTGCCTTAGCAATTCTTGACTTTTTTAAAGTACTTTTTAGTATCAACTTGTGCAGTTTCATTATGAAACATATTTTTTTTACTACAACTGCATTCAAACTATAGATAAATTTGGAGAAAATTAATAAATTTTTGATTTTAAGTATTTCTATTGTTGACATTATGTGCCTTATCCTCTACAGAACACATTTTAAGACTATTAGAAACTTTTTTATAGTTTGTTCACAATTTTCTTGAACTTATTTTATTGGTTTTATTGTTAGGTGTCATATATTTGTAATTGCAATTTTAATCAGTATCTTGCTTTTTAAATGATGCTATCTGACTTTGTTGCTGGTGCTTTTTGAATAGTAATCATACCATGAACAAATGTGCTTTGCTTCTTCTTTCTAATACCTATACTTTCTATTTTTATGTTTTGATTTATTACACAGGTTAGATTATCAAGGATTATATTTGTGAAGTGGAAAATTGTAGACTATAGAAAAAAAGCCACACAAAAGAGACAGTAAAATGGGTAAGTGAACATGAATAATTTCAATACAACTTTATATCTTGACGTTAAAATTTTTTTTGTTTGTTTATTTATTTTGAGATGGAGGCTCACTCTGTCACCCAGGCTGGAGAGCAGTGGCAGGATCTCTGCTCACTGCAACCTCTGCCTCCCAGGCTCAAGCAATTCTCCTGCCTCAGCCTCATGAGTAGCTGAGATTACAGGCACCTGTCACCACGCCTGGCTAATTTTTGTATTTTTAGTAGAGACAAGGTTTCACCATGTTGGCCAGGCTAGTCTTGAACTCCTGACCCCAAGTGATCCACCCACCTTTGCCTCCCAAAGTGCTGGGATTACAGGCGTGATCCACTGTGCCCAGTCTAAAATCTTAAATGTCATAAAAATTAGAAGTTTTTTTCAAGAATGTTGAAAATCTGGAAATAAATTAGATCTTTTCACAAACATAACGTAGATGAGAAAGAGATTCAGTTAAATCATAATAAAATTTTTTACTGCTTTTTAAGAATTTTTACTGCTTGATTAATGCTGTTTATAAATTTCCATGATCAATAAACTAACAAAAGTGCAAACATCCATGTAAAATTGTAAGATAATTATTAAATAAATAGAATGTTGTGGATAATGTTCTGTCATCTAGAGAAAGAAATGAAGAAAACAAGATTATTGAACAAAGAAAACTAGCAAAAGATAAAGAAAATTAAACCAGTGAATGAGGAAAAAAATAGAATATAAATTTAAAATAATGAAGGGAAATAAAAATCACATAAAATATATTGAAAAAGATCAGATATTAAATTATCACAATATATTTCATTTCTTTTAACTTCATTATTAAACAAAAGAGATTCTTAGATTGGACCAATAATATACACCTAGGTTGTAGAATACTATATATTAAATCATTAATATATGACATAAAAAAACTCTCAAAGAATAAAAAGGCAGCATGTCACAAAATAATAAATACAATGTGACTCCAACTATAGAATAAATGTGACTGCGTATATTTAAGCATTGCATACAAAGTAGATTTTAAAACTTCTTGGCCAGGCGTGGTGGCTCATAACTGTAATCCCAGCACTTTGGGAGGCCAAGAGGGGCAGATCTCTTGAGCTTGGGAGTTTGAGACTACCCAACCTGGGTAACATGGTAAGACGCCTTCTATTGATAAAAATAAATAAAAAGACTTTTGGAAAAATTTATTCCATAGTGCTATAATTATTTTGTTAACAATGTACTTAGAAAAAGGTTTAATTTTAAAAAATCAGCTTTTATGCTATATGTTTCTCTACTACTTGGGAATCTAAAAAATAGAATACATTTCATGTGTGATATATAAAATCAAATTTTATAAATGTAATATATTTCATATTTCATGTGTAGTTCACATACTTAAAATTTTAAAGTGATAAATATTATTTATGCTATCTGAATTTAAATTTTTCCATGTTGCCATTAACTTGTCTACATATTGTTTTGTTCCTGGAATTATACTTTAATTTCATTCCTCTTTATTACTTTTACTTGACCTTTGTACCTGTGTTCAACAGAATATCATAAACACAGTCTTTGGACCAGCTCTATTAGGAAACTTTTTCATAGTACTTCTTAAAAATGTAGATCACTGAAGCCTACCTCCTGTCCACAGAATCAAAATCTCTGTGTCGAGGACCCAGGGGTATCGATTTTAGCACTATCCTGTGTCTGATGTGTATTAAATTTTGATAATCGTTGCTCTCAACCTAAAATGCACATTAGATTCTTTTTCCCACTTCCACTAAATACTATGATGAAGGCTTACCTTCTGAGATTTTAACTCAGTAGTTCTGCGATGGCAACTGAATATGTTTATCTTTAAAGAGTTGTCCTAGCAATTGTGTTGTTTATCCTTCAGTGTATGAACAATGTAGTGGAAATCTATCACTGGGACGAACATCCCAACTTACCTTTTAACAACTTGGCTACTAGTTTCACAGTAAGTATCCTAGCTCTACAAAACAGAATTTTAACCAACAACATTTTGTTAATTTTATATGTTATCTCATGTAATACTCAGAACAATCTGTTAAATGTTTAATATTATTAATAGTATTCTCTTGCTATATGAAAATCAGAGTGTTTGCTGAAAATGAAATGGCCTTTAAATTTACACATGTGCATTCAACACATATTTCTTACGTTTTCTATTTTATAGACATTATTGAAGATATTGGATGACAGATAAGAATCAGACAAAGTCACCCGAGATCAGGAGTTCAACCCCTGTCTTGCCAACATGGTGAAACCCTGTCTCTATAAAAATACAAAAATTAGCTGGGCAACATGGTGAAACCCCATCTCTACTAAAAATACAATAATTAGCCAGGTGTAGTGGCATACACCTGTAATCCCAGCTACTTGGGGGGCTGAAGCAGGAGAATTGCTTGAACCCAGGAGGCAGAGTTTGCAGTGAGCCAAGATTAAGCCACTATACTCCAGCCTGGGTGACAGAGCAAGACTCTATCTCAAAAAGAAAAAAAAAAAATAAGAAAGAAATCACCTGATGTTAATGAAAGAATAAGGAATAGTACTGAAGAAAATAAGTGATCAGGTCAGGAGTTGAAATCTTAAGGGCATATGGTAGACTATCCCAAGAGTTGGAAGATGATAGACAAGGAGAAGGTAACTAGACAGTTTAGCTTGTGACACAAGATTCCAAGTTTTGAATATATAAGGAGAACAGAAATATGGTTTTAAAGTGGCAAAGAAGATTAAGGAACCTACCTACTCCAACCCCAGGCCTAGTTGTCTAGCAGACCCCACATGACACAGATACACCAATCACAGAGTTTGCAGGGGAAACTCAGTTTCACTTAGCATCAGAAGATGAGAAGAATTCTCAGAAGTAAATTTGAATTTGCAGTGGATTTTGGCAATGGATGAGATCCAAAGGGCACATACAGTTTTTAAAAGAAGTGATACTAGTACCAAAATATCCTGACTCTTACTCCATTATTGTAAGAATGTTGCCTTGTTTCATTACTATTATAAATTAATGAGAAACTTGTTTGTTTGTTTTTGTAAATAATCCTTAAAATGAACAAACGCCATTCAGCCAAAATTATTATATAATTGTAGTCACATAATTGAAGTACCACAACTTTGGCTTAATCTGCACCTATTGTTATAAAATAAATAAAATGAAATATATCCAGCAAATCTATTTAAGGAGTTCAAACTCTGGAATCATGTATGGCAAGGAAAGAAGAAAAATGAAATAAGAATCCTTCATGTCAAATGATATGAAAGCTTCCTTGTCTGTGGTTACCTCAAGCTTCAGGGGGTATGAAAATATCCTGCCTCCTTTAAGCAAGGAAAATGGCACTGATGCTGTGCTTTTTGCTATAACTGACACATCCTGCCTCACCTACAGTAATTGAGATATCAGACTGGATTCTCTCTATAAGCACAGTAGAACTGCCTGGTATCCTGCACATTGTGGAAATCTTTCAGATAGTCAATTGGTGTTTCTATCTCAAGAAGCATCACAGACGCCCGGTTTCCTAAGATAGAAACTTCAGAGCCAGTCTGGACTCCTGATGTCTCCCTCATCTTGCACAGCCAATCATTCACTTATTAATCCTTCCTCATAAATATCTCTTGAATCTGGCTTTTCCTGTCCATTTCCCCTGCCAGTGCCTTAGTTCAGGTCTTCATTATCTTTTCCCTGAAAGTTTTTGCAGTTTCCTGTATAGGTGAGTATCTGTTAATCTTCAGTTAATCTTTTCTTCTCTCAAGTCCATACTTCAGTGGAAATAGAGTTATCTTCTCAGAAAACTACTTCATTGCATGCAGATATCTGTTTTTATACAACTCATGTTGAACTACCAAAGATTGTACATGAAAGTGAGGTTAATTATTGAATATGTATTTTGCTTCCTGAATTCAGTTTTAAGCATCTCCATGGAGGGCTTACTTTACAAATTTATTTTCTTTTCAATTTTGTTCACCGTGCCCAGTGCAAAGGTGAATGCAATTACGTAGGTGCTTAATATAGAACTGGACAGTGGATTGCTTTATTATAGGCAGGATTTCAGAATTTTGAGAGAATGTCAGAGTTTTCTTTCCTTTTTTTTTTTTCTTGACAACCTTCTCCTAAATCTTCTCTGGCATAGTTCTTGTACTTCCATTATTGTTGAAGATGCTAAGGACATAATTTGATTCTTCCAGTATTTTTGATTTATATAATTTATGAGACGGAAATATGGAACTACCCTGAAAATCTGTTTGTGGTAAACTAGACATACTACAGATAATTGAAGAGTCCAGCTTAATGCTGCAATCAGTATTCATATATACTTATATTAATTAAGAGGAGGCATTTCTGTAGGGCATTTTATTTAATGAAACACAAATAGGTATTAGCAGCATGTCCAGCATCTAGTATATAACTCAATACTAAGCAGCCTTTGATTGCATAGATGTACTGATTCAGGATTCTCAAAAGGAGATGGTCACAATACATTTTTGTTTCCATGTGAAATAACATCTTTTTAAAATTATTTTACAGAACATGTTTATAATATAATATCTTGTGCAAATTTAATGGTACATTCATACTGAAAATTAATTGTTGATCTAGTCCTTTATACTGACAGGAGCTGCAGACTGATGGATTAAGATTACACTATAGTAACAGATGTACCATTTGGATAGCAGAGTAGAAAACAGAAACATGTTCTTTTAAAAATTACTTATTCTCCTCCTGCTATTTGGCTTTTGGAGTTTAAGTAATAATTGAGTATGTAATATGGCTTAAGATGATTATAACAGCCTTCAGTTAAATGTATGAAAAGAAAATAAATATTTCAAACTCTCTAAGATTGAATCTAACATTTCACCCTGCCATCTTTCATGTTATTAAACACCAATAGGAACCAGTTTCATATCAACACTCTGTACATGAGCCCCGTGAGGGAAACCTCATGGCTGGTGGTGCTGAGTTGGGCACTCAGTTGGGAAATTTAGACTGCTGGGCTTCACTGTGCTCACTCAAGGCCTCCTTCATCCTGGGTAACAACAGGCTGAGGGCCCAGGATGGCTCCACCTGGGCATTGGTGAGCTGCTGTGTGGTGGAAGCATGGGCAACGCAAATGGCTAGTTGTCTGTACTTTGTCAATGTTGAACTTTGGGTGCCCTGGATTAGCTGGTCCTCAGACACCACTATTGAGGGAGGAAGATGTTCGGGAAGTCCAGGAAGGCCTTCTGATGCTTCATGAGTCATCCACCATCTTCTGGCTAAGGACTTACACCTGCTGAAAGGGATGTGAAGTTCTGAGCTGGGGCTGCTCCATCAGCCTCCTGGTCCAACAACAGCAGGATGAAGTGAGCACTGGTAATTGGACTCCTTGATGTCATCCCGGAATATGGAAATGTTGTGCTCTTAGCACAAAGTTGTATTCCTGACTATGTGTATATAATTTACGCAAGAGTTTCTTCAAGGATATTGCAATAGTGGAGAGAGAGATCAGAACTCAGTCTGAATTCAACCGTACTGGAACAAAAGGCGAGGGAGTTCTTCCAAGCTGGAGTGAGATGAGGGAATCTTAGTCCATCCTTTTACTTCCTGAGAAAAAAGTAAACTCTCTTACCTTCATGACAGAAAATTGTTTGACAATTTGAATAAGGTTTCCACCAACTTAGACTTTTACACTCCCAAAGACTCTGGAGGAGAGAGGCTCTGTCTTTCTTGTTTATTACATTTCAAAGGAATGGCTGTCCATTCCTTGAGGAAGACAATTCTGGGCCATAAAACTGGGAGGTGGCTTGTAAAAAGATTTACATTTTAGAGGGGGAAAGAAATTATAAGGTTTCTAAAGTACATGCTCTAATAAAATGGAGATCAGATCTTAGAGTCAGGAAGAAGGTCTTCTAAATAGTGTCACACCAACGGAAACATTAATACCAAGTTCAGTAAAGCTGAAGAAAACTTTAAGGCTGTAGCTGTCTTGACACATATATATTCAGTTATGAGCTGCATAATGTCATTTTATTAAACAAAGCACTGCATATATGAGAATGTTCCCATTAGTTTATAATGGAGCTGAAAAATTCCTGTTGCCTAGTGTCACAGCCGTCCCAACGTGGTATTGCAACACTTTACTCACGTGTTTGTGGTGATGATGGTGTAAACAAACCTGTTGTGCTGCCAGCCTTAAAGTACAGCAAATACAATTATTTTCAGCACCAATACTTGATAAGGACAATAAATGACTATGTTACTTGTTTGTGTGTCTACTATACTACACTTTTTGTTATTATTTTAGAGTATACTCCTACTTATTAAAAAAAGGTAACTGCGAAAAAGGTCCTTCAGAAGATATTCTGGAACAAGGCGTTGTTATCATAGGAGGTGACAGCTCCATGGTATCATCCCTAAAGACCCTCTAGTGGGACAACATGTGGAGGTAAAAGACAGTGATACTGATGACTTATCCTGCCTATGCTGAGGGCAATGTGTGTGTTTTTGTGTCTTAGTCGTCTTTGTTCATAACAAAAAGTTTAAAAGTAAAAAGAAATTTTAAAATATTACAAACAGAAAAAAGCCTATGGAATAAGGATATAAAGAAAATATTTTTCTATAGCTGTACAATGAGTGTTTTAAGCTACGTGTTATACAAAAAAGTTAATACTTAAAAAGTTCAAAGTTTATGAAGTAAAAAACTTAGAGTTTTTACTAAGGTTAATTTATTAATGAATAAAGATAAAATATATTTTACAAATTAATGTAGCCTAAGTGTACATTTGTAAAGTCTACAACAATGTATAATAATGTCCTGGGCCCTCACAGTCACTCACCACTCCTTCACTGACTCACCCAGGGAAACTTCCAGTCCAGCAACTTCCATGATGGTAAGTGCCCTATAGAGGTGTACCACTTTTTATCTTTTATGCTATATTTTTACTGTAAGTTTTCTGTTTAGATATGTTTACTTACACAAATACTTAATATTGTAATACAATTGCCTGCAATATTCAGCATAGTAATATGTTGTAAGACTTGTAGCCTAGGAGCAATTGGCTATAGCATACAGCCTAAGCGTATGGTAGGCTAGCCCATCCTGGTTTGTGTAATTACACTATGATGTTTGCACAATGATGAAATTGCCTAAAGATGTATTTCTCAGAACATATTCCCACTGCTAAACAATGCATAACTACATAAATATTCATTAAGGACAGCAGGGTGGCAGGGTTAATTATAAGATTCAATCTATACATAATGTTCTATTTATTTTGTGTGTTTTATTCCTTCCAGGACATTTCTTAATTAATGTGTGTGAAAAAAACAACAACAAAAAAAACAAACAAATAAATTGAGGGGAAATCCTGGAGAAACATTATTAGGATTTAATTTAGGAATCTATGTTCAAAAAAGTGACATGGTAAAGTAAAAGAAGCAACCTAAACCAAAAAAAGAACCCTCCAAAAAACAAAACAAACAAACAAACTCAAAACCTTCATTTGGGTACAGATAGACCTGAATCCTCTCTTTAAAATGTACTTTATGTAATTTGTGTAACATTAAGCAAATTGAGTGAGGTGGGGAAATCACCTCAAAATTAACTGTTGAGTTAATTTTCCACTAAATGGTTACTATAATTCAAGTTTCCAATTTTTAGAATATTAAATTTGTTGAAAAGACAAATTGTAGAGTAAGTGAAATGTATAGGGAAGGTTAAGCATAAATGGTATTCAAACTAGTAACTTGTAATAAATCACATCATAGAATATGTTTAAAGTTACAGATAATGAATAATCAAGTAGATTGTGAAAAGAACAAGTAGCATGTAATTTAGCAACTTATAAGATATATAAGAGAGGGAATAAAATTAAGTTATGATGGAACAAACAAGTATGAGACTTTAAAATAGAAAGAGATAGAATGAATTGGTGATGCCAGTTCTAAGCAACTAGCTATGTTATTCTTACATCAGCCACCTAATGATGACAGTGGAGTTTCATCATGGCCCCATGAGTAGCCTTCTCAGAAAATGTAGGAAAAAATCCCATAGCTCTTTAACAGCTAACTGGCCAGCTACATCTGTGGCCACCTCTCTTTCCCTTACCATATCTTCTATCTGTGAGTGCTCATGATCAAAACTTACCCATAATCCTATTAACCACATCATCGGCAGGGAAGGTTTGGATATGGCAGAGAAAGACCATACCCAAGAACCTTGCCTAACCTTGGATTGAGGTCCACATACTTGGCAACTATATTAAGTCAATTAGCATATCCCATCCATTTTCCCTGTCTCCTCACTATCTGCTTTACATTGAATTAATTAAACATCTATTTTGAGCATTTTAATTTGGTCTGTGAGTCTGCTCTGTTCTTTCAGGATAGCTTGTGCAGAGGTAGAAGTGCATCAAGGTCATTTTCCACATTGCAGTTATTGGACATAAAATACCCAGCACAGAGAATGGCCTATACTTGATGTTCAAGAAAGGACTTCTATTACTTATTCCTTAGATTTGTTATCTTACTCTCATACTCTTATCTAGATCAGTGACTCTTAACAAGGTGCAATCTTTCTCTCCATGACATATTTGATAAGTGTCTGAAGACACTTTTGACTGTTATTAAAGAGGAGACACTACTGGCATTTAGTGGTAGAAATCAAGTTTGCTGTTAAACATTCTATGATGCTCAGGACAGTCCCCCAACACAAATAATCATCAAGTCCAAATGTCAATACTGGTGTGATTGAGAAACCCTCATCTAGAATAATGATGTTTCACCCTCATCAAAAATTTTGAGACCAGAAATTCATATTTTAATGAATACTTCTACTTTAATAAATGTATTTATTTCAAAATAATTTTGAATCTATTTTATGCAATTACCTCTGCTACTATTTAGTATGCAAAGAGATTAACCATTCACTATAGGAAAATTAGATCACAGAGATTTCAATTCACTACTAAATATTTATTATAGAAAACACAAGAAAACTGATGAGTCTTCTGCTCTCGTCCTTTTTTCAAATACTATGCCTCAGAAAAATCTTCCTTATTAATCATATTTTGAAAATGTTATCAAAAGGAAGTATTTTCTAAGAGTTTGAGGCATTAGATAGAGGCTCTGGTCAAGCCGGAGATCTTCCATGCTAAGAACAAGAAGATCAGCGGTTGAGCTGGATTACACTAATTGGCCAAAGGTTGTCTGAAAGGCAAGATTTAGTAGGGACTAAAAAATAATTATGAAACTTCATTGAGCTTCGGATAAGACTTTTTGTCTTCATAACCAATTTATCTTCCCAATAGTTAAAGATAAAGAGTAGTATGAGGACGAAAGGCTAATTGTTCCCTTGATTTTATATTAGGATTAGAGCATTTTGAAGGTGGAAGTGTGGTGTTCCAGCAGTTTCTCAGTTTAGTATTATATTTCACATTTTCTTTTCTGATTCCTTTTGTTAGGTTTATACTATATATTTTGAAAAGGACAGTATCATTTTTTAAATATTGTAATGTGCTGGGGGGAGGCAGTCAAATTATAAAGGAGGGAGAAGATTGGATTCTCAGATAGAGAAGAGGATAAAATGATAGAAGGCATAGAATAGGACAGAGGTCTGCTTTCATGGATCTTCTGTGGAAATCGGCCCAGGTCTGCACCTAGATTGGATTCATTAAGCTGTCCATTATTTGAACGGATACAGGCAGTCTTCTTTCCAACATGAACTAGGTTTTGTAGCAATTAATGTTCAAATGCTTTATTTCTGACATTTAAAATTATCTGCAGTATATTCCTACAAACATTCCACCAATACTATTGTGTACATTGAGACTAATTCATATTTGCTTGATATTTGCCACAGAACAAATATTCGTATGTATGAGCATGTGAGAGAGAGAAAAAGGAAACTGAGATAGAGTGGGATGGGGGAAAGTATTAAGCTGGAGAGATAAAAGAAATAGAAAAAGAGAGAGAGAGAGATGAGAGGTATTAGAGATGAGAGAGAGAGAGAGATAGAGATGTGAGAGAGATGAGAGAGATAGATAGAGATGAAAGTGATAGAGATAGACAGAGAAAAAGAAAAAAACTGATTCTGTTCCAACATTCAAAAAGGAAACACTTTTGTCCATTACCCTGGAAAGAGAAAAAGAAGGAAATAAGTAATGAGTAACTAGTTTCTCTGCAGGCCAAATGAGACTTTCTAAGTTATTTTCCCTTTCACACATAAACAGGAGAATTGGTGGGGTCTAAAGCTTGTTTGGGAGGGGAGAAGAGACTCTCCTCCAGAATAAGGTATAGAAAAATCACATTAAATGAATAAGGCTCTAAGATGTCACGGTAGTGCAGTGGCAGGGAATGTCAGTGAAGACCAGGAGAGAAAGTGGCACCATGAGAACAGGGACATTGCAAACTCCAGGTGACTCAAAGGATGATTTCAGTCATTAACTGTGCTGACCGCTACAGAAAATGCTGGGGAATCTGCCAGGATTCTCGTGGGGAAAAGTAATGGCACTCCAAGTAGCTTAGGTTCCAGCAATTACTCTTATGAGTGCTTGGCCAAATAATACATCATTTTGGGATGACTCACATCCCATTGACTGTCCTTCCCAGGCTTGTTGCCAAGAAAGTATCTTTACATTAGAGATATGCAAGAATAATTATATCTAATTTCTCATCCTCATGTCTGAATTGCTGAATGTTCTTGATGCTTAGCCACATTTTTTGTTTTGAACTGCCATATAAATGTTTAAAGTGGTTTTGTATAAAAGAGAGGGAGCTTCAGCATAGTTGTCATTCATTTCCTTCTTTCCTGAACATTATTAACATCAATAAGTGTGTTCCTTACATGTTTCCTGCTATGGTGGTATTTGGTAATATTCAATTGTTATGTAGGAGTAGTAACAGGCAGATGTAAAAGTATCACCAAGTATATATTCAAAGTTTCATTTAAAATTAGAAGGATACTCTGGCTACCTGCAATGCTGAGGATCTATGGAAAAGTCACATGATAATGGTTCACTGACTTAGGAAGTATTAGGCTACAGTTTAAAGTTTTCAAAGTATATATGGTATTAATACACTTGTAAATATCCTTTAGATCCAGGACTTAGAATAACATATATAAATTTTCAAAAAAAACTTTGCTAAGTTAGATAGAAGATGAGCATTAATTCTTACTGTGTCTAGACAATAGTACCCTAGGAGATTTGTTCCCAGTCAGAACTGTTGAGTCTGGCTTAATCTGGGCTTATTTCTGAGCATAAATCACATAATGAGTTTCTTTGTGTATGATTGTGAGGATAAGCGAGTAAAGGTAAAGACATATTAGAATCTCAAATGTACCCCCTTCTCTTCCTCACTGCCTTTCAATACAGAAAGTGTCTAAATTAGACATACTTCTTTGTGTTTACAGTGAAAGTACTGCTGAAATGAACACTATTACAGAGAAAAAGGACCTGAACAGCTAGTTCCTTGTTCCACTTTCACATTAGCTAGTGTAGCACTATTACATGAATGCAGATATATTTGTATCTATTTAAAATATTCTGGAAAATATATTAAGATAAAGTGATAGGGGTTTTTCAGTTATAGAATTATTAGGAAAAAATCAGCATCCTAAGAGGGCAGAAGAGGAAGTCTACAACTCTGGACTTAATGTCTGGAATCTACTGCTGCATAGCTAACTGTTGTATAACCAAGGGTAGGTCTTTTGTCTCTTAAGCAGTTTCAGTCATCGGCCAAGTGAAGCTGGAGTCACCTGAAGCTTCACTGGGATACTGGGAAGCTCTCCCTTCCTGCTGGGAACTTGGCCTCTCCTAGTCACTCTCCCTGTTAGCTGAACTATTTACATGATAACTAAGAGATTCAAACATGAAACATGGAAGCTTTCAGGCCTTCTTAAGGTTTAGAAGCAAAGCAGATACGGTGTTCCATCATCGCCTTCTGTTGGTTAAAACAAATCACAGGATCATTTAACAATCAGTGTGATAGGGGACCACAGAATGAGATGAATGTCAGTAAATATGGTTTGTTACGGGCCAGGTTGGGAAACTGGCCCCTAACATACCACAGGAGGCATTCAAGACTCCTTTAACTGAGTAGCATCGGAAAGAATGGCCAATGTGTTGAAAGGAGGAAAAGACACAGCATATGTTTTAAGCAGTGAGACAATCAGCTACACATATGTGATTACTTTCCTGCAGAAAATCAATTTCCTTTGCATTTCAATGTTATCTTAATTTTCATGAAATATCATAACGTTCCATGTTAAAGCGTTTTTTCCATTGATTTCTCCCTGGTAATTGTTTTTATGAAAATATTGTTGTCAAACATATTCCCTTTTTCTAAGTCTCAAAGCAAATATAATAGGATGATATTGAACTGCCCTTTCTGTGCGACGTAACTGCTGGCCCTAAAAGATATCTGGAAATTATGCTGGGGACATTTATACAGAGTCCAATAAATAGAAGTTACACTGAGCAGAGGAAAAGGCACAGAGATACAGAGTCCAACAAATAGTTACATTTGTAGTCTAAGTTCCAAAGGTAAGAGCCATAGAGAAATGATATTCATAGATATGCAAACAATGAAAATTAAGTTTTGCTTCCATAACAGAGTAGGCAGCATTTTCAAAAGGGAACTGAGTTATTGAGAAGCAACAAGAAGCCATGGATGAGACACCGATGAAAAATGTGGTACAGAGGAAATGCATGGTTTCCTAAAGGTTTAGAGAAACAACTCAAGAGTACAAAAAATTCACACAACTACTCTCCGTACTGAATGATTTTATTTTTTCTGTCATATTTCCACAGATGTGTCTCTTAGGAGAGCATGAAGGAGAGCAATAGAGATGGCGATTTGGCAAATATTGACATTAATGAGAAAACTCAGTTTCTTCAAAGAGTTCTCCTATCCCCTGCTTAGTGACTGTGTGTGTGTGTGTGTGTGTGTGTGTGTGTGTGTGTTTTGAAGAGAGTATATTCGTAGCTGCATTCCCAAAGTGCACTGAAGATGAAGTAGGTTGTGTGACCCTCATTTAGCTGGAGACCTCTGAATCACCCACTTTTTGAAAAGTTCCATGTCTTTCCTTCTGCTGAAGCTGGTCTGCTAGGCCTCTCTTGTTCACTTTCTTCAGAAAATTTGCCTCTGGTCTTTTGACTGCAGAGTTGGGTGGGTGGGGAGGAGTAATTATAGTGGTCCAGCTGCCTGGGGCAGAGGAGCAAGCAGCAAATCAGAGTTTTCCACAGCAGATTTGTTTTTAGTTTTATTTTATTTTTCATTGGCAAATAATAATTATACACATTTATGGAGTACAATGTGATGTTTTGATACATACATACATTTTGTAACGATCAAATCAGGGTAATTAGCATTTTCATCACCACAAATGTTTATCAATTCTTTGTGGTGAGAACATTCCAGATTCTCTCTAGTTTTTTTTTTGAAATATAAAATACATTATTATCAACTATAGACACTCCACTGTGCAATAGAATATCAGAATTTATTCCTCCTAACCGTAATGTTGTATTCATTGTCCAACTTCTCTTTCGTCTTACACCCCTCCCCCAGCCTCTGGTAACCACTATTTTACTCTCTATTCCTATGAATTCAGCTTTATTAGATTCCGCATATGAGTGAAAGCATGTAGAATTTTTATCTCTGTGCCTTTTCCTCTGTTCAGTGTAAAAAGCTTCAACTGATCTTTCTGCAGGTCATTGTTTTACCTTTTCCCTTTGGTGGGGTCCTGATATGTGTGTGTGTGTGTGTGTGTGTGTATAAGTTGATGGTCTAAAGAGGTTTTGTTGGACAAATTGACATTAGCTGACACATTCCTCCCTCTGCCTTCAATTAAATTATAACTTTCTTCTCACTTTTAAGGAAGTTATCACTCTTCTGTCTGCATTACTTTTTCTAAAAACTGTAGAAAATATTTTATTTGTTATTACTATTGCCTTTGATGCCTATGTCTTTTTTTTTGTGGTTTAAGTACTATTTAGTGGGCTTATGGAAAGGATAAATGATCAATACTCATGTTAAGTCACAGTGTTTAGCTGTTACTCATTCATTGTTGCTATATGCTTTTAGAATTGTTTCATAAATTTGAACATTTGATTATAATGTACTAAAAAAAAATCACAGGCTCTCTATTGGTTGACCACTCATTCAGACTTTGTTGTTTCCTTCTGAAAGTGTTTCAAGTTTTTTTTATATAATACATTTCATATGAAACAAGTAGGTTATTAGGAAAAGTAACTCAATATTGATGACTACTCAGTATTTTTTATTTAATAGGAAGAAGTACCAAGAGCAATGTATGAATTTTCTCATAATACTTTTATTATTCATTATATTTTAATTACACGAAAAGTAAGATGCTGACCTAGAAACCAGTTTAGTAATTCCTTATAGACCAATGCTGTTAAAATACTGTGAAACAATCAGTGGTATGAGAGTATCTGGTAACTCCTAACCCCTGCCCTCTGCTATTTATTTCAGGTCTCAGATTAGTTAGATTGGTATTAGTATTTGCTATATCATATAATTTAAAATTATGTCATTTTTGCTGATGATAGAATTTTGCTTCAGAAGTGGTCATAGGAGCAACTGAAATAGTTGTTTCAGTACTGTGATAGAAAAGTAGCTTAACACCAGTTAACAAAAACTAAACATTATGTGGATGAGATGTTTTCTTATGTTAAAATGAACCATATTAAATATTTTTATATTATAACTCAATTCATTGGTGTACTCAGTGTGTGGTTGTACTAGCAACAAAAGAACAACAGTAACAAAATTATTATGGGATCTATTCTTGTATTTTTCTATGGGCAATGCAAGTAAAAGTGCTTTGAGTCCTGGTACTTTTCCAGTTACTTAAACTGTTTCAAAGCTTTTTCCTCATCCCAAGGAATTGTGAACCTAGCTCACATGTACTCCCATTGCTCACAGATAATTGAAAAAGTAGGATTGCTTTTGTCCTAGGCCAGAACTTCTCAAATTTTATAGCAAAATAAAATTTTTGCTGCCTCTTCTGTAAGCTTTTGAATCAATTTTTAATTAGGGGTTAATTTCTTAGAAATATATAATAGAATATCAAATAGAAAACTGTTCGTATCAGAACAGAAAAGAATTGTGTAAAAAGCTACAATTTTTTTGGTAGTATAAAGATTATATGGCAAGAAAATTTAAAATGTAGGAGTTATACCTTAGTAAAGAAGGAAATAAATGATATAAATTATTTATCATATAATTCACAATTTCAACCACACAATAAGATTTTTTTGTATATTCACAGGATTATTCACAATAAAATTTCAGAAAATTTTAAATAACAGATTGTTCACAATAAAATTTTAGAATATTTCAAAATCACTTAAAGTAATTTTGGATCTTTTAACAGTCATTCTCCCTTTTCCGTTTTTCTCACTTCCACCCCAGCCCTAAGCAACACTAATCTATTTTCTGACTTTATAATTTTGCCTATCCTGCACATTCTATAGAAATTAAATTATGTAATGTGTGGTGTTTTGTGGCTGAATTATATTTCACATAGCATGTTTTCAAGAATTATCCATGTTATAGCAGGTGTCAGTACATTCTTTTTTATTGTTGAATAACATCTTATTGTGTGAATGTAGCACATTTTATTTATCCATTAATCAGTTGAAGAACATTTGGGTTGTTTCAACTATTTGGCCAAGGATGAAAAATGCTGCAATAGCATCCATATATAATATTTTGTATTAATAAATATCCCTTTTTTAACGTTTATTTTAGGTTTGGGGGTACATGGGAAGGTTTGCTACATAGTTAAACATGAGTCATGGGGGCTTGTTGTACATATTATTTCATCACCCAGGAATTAAGCCCAGTACCCAATAGTTATATTTTATATATTTCAATTCCCTGGAGTATATACAAAGATGTACAGTCAATGGGTATATGGGAACTGTATGTTTAACTTTTTGAGAAACTGAAAAACTTTCTAAAACAGCTAAAACATTTAATGTGTCTATCATTAATGCATGAATGTTTCAATTTACCCACATCCTCTACAACACTTATTGTTTGTCTTTTTAATTATAGCCATTCTAGTTCCTGTGAAGTATGTCATTGTGATTTATATTTTCCTAATGACTAATCATATAGAACATCATTTAATGTGCTTATTACCCATTTGTATATCTTCTGTATCAAAATGTCTGTCCATATCTTTGTGCCATTTTTCAATTGAATTGTCTTGTTAATTGTCCAATTTTAAAAGGTATTTATATATTCTGGATACCGTCACAGATATATGATTTGCAGATGTTTCTCTCATTCTGTGGATTTTTTCCACTTTATGTTTTTTTTTTGCACAAAATGGTTTTTAATTTTAATTTAAACAGTTTTATGCTATCCAATTTATCTATTTTTCTTTTTGTCACTTATACTTTTTGTCTTATCTAAGAAACCATTGCCTAACCCACTTAACCCAATGTTTTAAAAATTTACCCTGATTTTCTTCTAATATTTTTATAGTTTTAGTTATTACACTTAGATTATTCATTTTGAGAAAAATTTTTAGTTTGATGTAAGGTAGGAATACAATTACATTATTTTGCATCTGGATACCCAGACTTTGTGCATGATTTGTTGAAAAGACTATTATTTTCCCAGTGATTTCTCTTGGAACCCTTGTCAAAACCTGACTGACTATAAATGTGAAAATTTATTTCTGGACCCTCAATTTTTTTCCATTGACCTATAAATATTTACTTATGGAAGACCACAGTATCTTGATTATTATTGGTTTATATTAAGTTCTTAAATTGGGAGATGTGGTTTCTTTAACTTTGTTCTTCTTTTTCTTTTTTTTTTTCTGAGAAGGAGTCTCGCTCTTTTGCCCAGGCTGGATGCAGTGGCGCGATCTCGGCTCACTGCAGGCTCCGCCCCTCAGGGTTCACGCCATTCTCCTGCCTCAGCCTCCCGCATAGCTGGGACTACAGGCGCCCGCCACCTCGCCCAGCTAATTTTTTGTATTTTTAGTAGAGACGGGGTTTCACCGTGTTAGCCAGGATGGTCTCCATCTCCTGACCTCGTGATCCGCCTGCCTCGGCCTCCCAAAGTGCTGGGATTACAGGCATGAGCCACCGCGCCCGGCCTGTTCTTCTTTTTCAAGATTGTTGATCTCTCCTGGGTTCTTACATTTTCACACAAATTTGAGGATCAGCTTGTTAACTTCTGAAAAAAAGCCACTTGATATTTTGATACAGATTGCGTTGTTTCTGTAGATGAATTTGGTAAGTATTGTCATCTTAATATTTACTCTTCTGATCTTTGAAAATATGTTGTCTTTAGTTTATTGAGATATTTAACTTTCTATCACTTAAAAAATTTGTAATGTTCAAGTCTGATACTTCTTATGTAAAAGTTCTGCCCGAGTATTATATTATTTTTGGTGCTATTGTAAATGTAATTATTTTAATTTAATTTCTTGGTTGTTCATTAAGAGTGTATGGAAATACAATTGATTCTAATATATTGATTCAGCATTGCTGAATTTGTTCATTAGTTTTACGCTATTTTGAGTGGATTCGTTAGGACATTCTATAGATGAGATTATGGCAACTAAAAAGAACGATAGTTTTACTTCTTGTTTCTTTTACTGGTAAGAGTTTAGTTTAGTTTTTATATTTTTTCTATTTTATAAAAATTGTATTTTATATTTAAACATATAAACATAAATATAATCTTTTATGTATAAATAAATATTTATCTCTTTATCCTGTCAAATTAACCTAACTAGAACATCCAATACAATATTAAACAGAAGTAGCAAGGCTGAAAATGCTTCCTTTGTTACAGAATTGAGGGGAGAATATTCAGTCTTTCAAATTATATATGATGTTGCCTGTGAGTTTTTCACAGATGCCCTTTTTCAGTTGGGGAAATATCACTTTATTTCTAGTTTTCTAATTATTTTTGTCATGAAAGTCTGTTGAATTTTATCAAATACTTCTTCTGTATTTATTGAGGTCGTAATATGACTTTGTTCTCTTTCCCATAAATACATTGTATTACATTCATTAATTTTTTATGTTAAACAACCCAGTATTTCTGGGGTAAATTTCACTTCTTCATAGTATATAATCCTCTTCACATGCTTCAAATCAGAGTAGATTTGCTAGTATCTACTGAGGAATTTTCTGACTATACTCAGAGATAAAAATGTGTGGTCTTTTTTGTTGTTGTTGTTTTTTGATTTGTTTTAGTTTTTTTTTTTTTTTTTAACTCGAGGGTCAACTTTATTCAGTGTGAAGTTATTTAAAACATAACCCACAAAGCTTTGTATATTCATGAATTCTGCTGGTCAAGAATTCTTTTTTTTTAATTATTGTACTTTAAGTTCTAGGGTACATGTGCACAATGTGCAGGTTTGTTACATAGGTATACATCTGCCATGTTGGTTTGCTGCACCCACTAACTCATCATTTACATTAGGTATTTCTGCTAATGCTATCCCTCCCTCTGCCCCCCACCCCACAACAGGCCCCGAGGTGTGATGTTCCCCGCCCTGTGTCCAAGTGTTCTCATTGTTCAGTTCCCACCTATGAGTGAGAACATGCGGTGTTTGGTTTTCTGTCCTTGTGATAGTTTGCTCAGAATGATGACTTCTAGATGCCTCCATGTCCCTGCAAAGGGCACGAACTCATCCTTTTTAAGGCTGCATAATATTCCACAGTGTATATGTGGCACATTTTCTTAATCCAGTCTATCATTGATGGGCATTTGGGTTGGTTCCAAGTCTTTGCTATTGTGAATAGTGCCACAATAAACATACGTGTGCATGTGTCTTTATAGTAGAATGATTTATAATCCTTTGGGTATATACCCAGTAATGGGATTGCTGGGTCAGATGGTATTTCTACTTCTAGATCCTTGAGGAATCGCCACACTGTCTTCCACAATGGTTGAACTAGTTTACACTCCCACCAACAGTGTAAAAGTGTTCCTATTTCTCCACATCCTCTCCAGCATCTATTGTTTCCTGAATTTTTAATGATTGCCATTCTGACTGTTGTGAGATGGTATCTCATTATAGTTTTGATTTGTATTTCTCTGATAGCCAGTGATGATAAGCATTTTTTCATGTGTCTGTTGGCTGCATAAATGTCTTCTTTTGAGAAGCGTCTGTGCATATTCTTTGCCCACTTTTTGATGGGGTTGTTTTTTTTTTTCTTGTAAATTTATTTGTAAATTCTGGATATTAGCTCTTTGTCAGATGGGTAGATTGCAAAAATTTTCTCCCATTCTGTAGGTTGCCCATTCACTCTGATGGTAGTTTCTTTTGCTGTGCAGAAGCTCTTTAGTTTAATTAGATCTCATTTGTCAATTTTGGCTTTTGTTGCCATTGCTTTTGGTGTTTCAGTCATGAAGTCCTTGCCCACCCCTATGTCCTGAATGGTATTGCCTAGGTTTTCTTCCAGGGTTTTTATGTGTTTAGGTCTAATATTTCAGCCTTTAATCCATATTGAATTAATTTTTATAAGGTGTAAGGAAAGGAACCAGTTTCAGTTTTCTACATATGGCTAGCCAGTTTTCCCAACACCAATTATTAAATAAGGAATCCTTTCCTCATTTCTTGTTTTTGTCAGGTTTGTCAAAGATGAGATGGTTGTAGATGTGTGCTGTTATTTCTGAGGCCTCCCTCCTGTTGCATTTGTCTATATATCTGTTTGGGTACCAGTACCATGCTGTTTTGGTTACTGTAGCCTTGTAGTATAGTTTGAAGTCAGGTAGCGTGATGCCTCCAGCTTTGTTCTTTTGGCTTAGGATTGTCTTGACAATGTGGGCTCCTTTTTGGTTCCATATGAACTTTAAAGTAGTTTTTTCCAATTCTGTGAATAAAGGCATTGGTAGCTTGATGGGGATGGTATTGAATCTACACATTACCTTGGGCATTTATGGCCATTTTCATGATATTGATTCTTCCCATCCATGAGCATGGAATAATGTGTAGTCTTCTTTTTATCTGACAGCTTTGTCTTATTTATTATCAGCATAATGCTGGCGTCATCAAGTGAGCAAACTATTCCCTCTTCTACTTTTTTTAGGAGGAAGAATTTGTGAAGTTATTAATTCTTCTTTTTATGTTATTTAGAATTCATCAATGAAGCTCTTTGGGCATGATTTTCATTTGTGGGAAAGTTTGTATTTACTAATTTTGTCTTTTTACTTGTTATAAGACAATTTAGAATGTATCATTTCTTTTTGAATCAGCTTTGATACTTTATCTTATTTTAGTAAGTTGTCTATTTTATCTATCATAACTATCTTATTGGCATTAGTTGTTTATAATAATTTTTCTTCTTTTTTTTGTATTAACACTAATATCCCATCTTCTGTTCTTGGTTTAGTAATTTATCTCACCTCTCTTTTTTTCTTTTGCCTTCATTTTTTCTTTCTTTTCTTTCACAGTCAGTACATCTAAAAGCTTGTCAATTTTGTTGATATTTTCAAGGAGGAAATTTGGGTTTTGTTTACATCTTTATTGTGTTTCTACTTTTTTATTTCATTAGTTTCTACTCTAGTCTTTATTATTTTCTTCCTTTTGCTTTGGTTTATTAATTTGTTTTAAATTAATTTTTAGGTGGAAGATTAGGTTATTAATTGAAAACCTTTCTTATTTTTTAATGTTGAGATTTACAGCTAGTAGATTTCCTTTATATACTGATTAACTGCATCCCATAGGTATTGTGTGTTTTTTCTTTTTATTCTTCTTCAAGTATTTGCTCATTCCCCTTAGTTATTTGGGGATGTGTTATTTACTTTTCATACACTTTTAAAGTTTCCAATTTTGTTAATGTTTTCTAAATTATTTATAAATTAAATTGTGGTTAGAAAATGTATTTTATATAATTTCTTTCCTTTTAAACTTACTGAGTATTTTTTTAGGGCCTAGCATATTGTCTGTTTTATAAATAAAAATATTTTATTAATATGTGTTGTTGTATACATTTGCTTTCTAAATCAGCTAAAGGAAGAAAAAATACACAATCATACGTTTAAAAAATTTACTCACATAATTTTCTTTACTGACAATCTGTTCTATGTAGCATCAAATTATAATGTCATTTGCTTTTAACCCAAAAAAGTGCACTTAGTATTTTTGGTAAAGTGGATATGCAAACAAGACATATGCACAGTTTTTGTTTATCTGGTAATTTCTTTGTTTTCATTTCATTTATTAAAATTGTGTTGTTGAATGTAAGCTTTTTAAACTTTTTTTCATTTCAACACTTTAAAAACATTGTCTCACCATCTTCTCACCTTCATCCTGTCTGATAAGTCTGCTCTTAATCGTATTAGTGCTCCTTTTTAAGAGATGAGTCATTTTTCTGTTGCTGCTTTCAAGATTTTCTCTTTATTTTTAGCTTTGAAGATTTTTACTGTAAATATGTCCAGATGTAGCTCTGTTTGAATTTATCCTACTTGAAGTTTGTTATGATACTTATTTGTATAGATTAGTATTTTTCCTCATATTTTGGGGTTTTTCAGGCATTATTTATTTAAATACTTTCCTGTCCTTTTATCTCTCTACTTTCTTTTATGTTCTCTCATTAAAGCTATATTTTTGTGCTTGATGGTTTCCAAGATTTCTCTTAGACTCTATTTTTCTTGTTTTTTTGTTTTTTCTCTTCTTCATATTGCATAATCTCTATTACTCTATCTTCATGTTCCCTAATTCTTTTTCCTGCTGAGTCAAATCTGTTGATCCTTTCCAGCAATTTTTTAAATCCAGTTATTGTATTTTTCAGTTTCATTATTCTGGGTTCTTTGTGTAATTTGTATCTCTTTACTTATGTTTTCTATTTAGTGAGATGTTGTACTACACCTTATTTAAATCTTTACACACTAATTTCCTTTATCCCTTTTAGAAAAAAGAAATATATATTTTTTTTAAGTCTTTGTGTGCTAAATCTTAATCTCAGCCCCTTCACAGGTGTTTCTATTGCCTACTTTTCTTTCTGTGTGTGGATCCCACTTTCCTGTGTTCTTTTACCTGTCTCAACTTTTTGTTGAAATTGGATATTTTAGATCACATATTGAAGCAATTCTCCATACTGATACCCACTATGAGAGGGAGGAGTGCTATGGATGTTTGCATGGCCATTTGCCTATGTGTTTACTGAGTTAGCGCAACTAATTCTTCAAAATATATTTGCAGTGTGAAATCTTTGATATTCCTGCCCAGGTATTTTTCTCTCATTTTATCTTTTAGGTAGCTCCCTGGGTCATCATAAGCCACTTAGTCAAAGATTGGATTACACCTCTATGGCAGGTTACATTTTACTGTTTTCTGCTGTGTTGTGTGTATGCATGTGTGTGTGTGGCTTGAAGGCAGCCATGACAAAATTTACATTTTTCATTTCACATTCAGCTTGGAACTAGTATAAACATTCTCTCCTTCTGGTTGCTGTTGAAAAGAACTCAGCCTTTGGTATTCGTGAAGCATTACGGACTGTCAGAAAGTTTTCCTAGTTTCCTAAAAGGAGTGTGACTCCTGGCTTCCTAGGTTAGGGTAGATTATTGCTTAGTGAGTGCTTAACACCTTTGTGCCAGTGGGGCTTTAGACCTGAGTTGTTGGGTCTGTGTGTAGTTTAGTGAATGCTTTCAAGTCTGCCCCTGGTCTTGCTCTGATACTCCTGAGGGGTGCAACCTAACCTATGCACACAGACTTGCTAACCTCCAGAGTTGTTGTCTTTAGTCCCAGAGCAGCTCTTTTCTCCTTGTTTTTTCTGCCAAACTTCTGACCATTCTGCTGTTTTGTTTTTATCAGACCTACAATCTCCTTTCAATCGGTGTAGGAAGAACTGCATTATTTTCAACAAAGGCCTTAGGAATGGAGTTTTCCACTCTCTGTTCCAAATGAAATCACTCCCCTCAGCCACAGCTGTGGGGCTCGTAGCCCTTCGGGTTTGTCTTTGCCTGTAATCAGAAGCTTTGCAACACTGCTCCAGAATTAGACGAATGTGCATTTACCAGACTGGCAACCCAACTCTACAAATTGGCACCGGGGAGAAGAGGATGGCAGTCTTTCCTGTTTATCCCTTCTGGCATGAAACCTCTCTCTACAAGTGAACTAGATCAAGGACAATCATAACTTCAGTATTCTCAGCCTGCCATATCTGAGATAAAACTCCTTCTGTATAAATAAGGGCTGGATGGGGAACAACACAGCAGTCCTTTCTACTGTGCCTTCCTGGAATGGAGCTTGTGTAGCTTTAGACTTGGAGTCATATAGGTAAGAGACGCCAGGGAAGTGTGCTTCTAAGGGTTACACCATTGCCTCTGACTGGGAGCTGGAGTGAGAGGAAGTCCGCATTGTCCTGGCTGCACATGCCCAGGGTACAGCTACTGTATCATGAAGAAGGTCATGGGGTAATGGAGTAAAACTTGGATCAGATGCCATGGGCTTTTTCTTTCCTATAAAGATTTAGTATATTTTCCTGAAGACATGTTTCTCCACTTGATAGAAACCTTGACTTTTTTAAAAAATTTCTCTGGATATTTTTTTTTTTTTTTTTCTGTGGAGAGAGTTTATTGGGGAACTTAGTTTTTCATTCTGTAAGTCCTATTACCTCCAGTTGTTCTGAATCACTTTTATTAAATATTTTAATTTAAGCCATATTATATTTAAAGAATTTAAAAACAATTTTTACATATGTATATTAGAATAGCTTAAAACAGTTTTCCTCTTCTGCCATAGGCAGAAAAATGGTATACCAAAGATAGCCACATCATTATCCCCAAATTTTTACCTTTCCTGGAAAAGGGAAATTAAGATTGCAAATGGGATTATGGATGCTAATCAACCAGCCTTAAAGTGAGGAAATTGTCCTGTATAATCTGGGTTGGTCCAGTATAATCACAGGATCCTTAAATGTAGAAGAAGAAAGCAAAAGACGACTTGTTTTGGAGCAATGTAAAGCGAGAAAGACTTACCGGCAGTTGTGGGCTTGAAGGTGAAATGGGAGCATGAGCTAAGAAATGCATTCAGTCTTTAGAGACTAGAAAAGGCAAGGAAACACAGTTTCCTCTAAAACCTCAAGAGAGGAATGAAACCCTCGTGATATGTTGATTTTATTGCAGTGAAGCCTATTTTGAACTTTTAACCTCCAGATCCTTAGGCAGTGAATATGTGTTGTTTTAATTTACCAAATTTATGTTCCTATGTCACAGCTGCGATGGGAACCTAATACATCTTCCATTATCTTTAAATACCAATTCCGTTTGTCTATTTAAAAAAAAAAATCTTACAGAGTCAGAAATCATAAAACAGAATGTCCCATGGCTCTGGATTAAGATAAATATAATATATTTCACACACTATATATAAAATATACTATATATACTATTTATAGAAACTATATATATAGAAACTATATATACAGAATCTATATATACAAACTATATATATATATATATATATTTTTTTTTTTTTTTTTCTGGAACACAGTCCAAAATCACAACAAATTCTTCTAACTCAGCCTTTTACGTATTTAGCCCTATGAGAAAAGAAAAACTTAAAATCTTAAATATTATATTGCTTTCTGATTTCTTGAAAACATATTTTGGGAGAATGCTAACTGTCCAAGTTATCATCTAATAATTATAGAAAATGTCTGGCATAGAATAAAAACAATGGAATTTAATATGTTAAAAGAAACAAAAAAATACCAAGAAAGAAACTGGAATTAAGGGAGATATACAAAGTTTCAATTACTGCACTTGATACAAAATCTGTGTGGAATTTGAGAGCTGCCAATAAAAAGTGTTTTAATAAAAATAATATAGTAACTAAACATTTATTTTTGAGTCATCGTTATTTTTCTCACAGGAAAATTTAGCATTCTTTAAAAAAGAAAGCTAGGAATATAAATTCAAAGTTCAATTAGAATTATTGTATTTCTTATATACTTCATATTCACCAAATACACAATCTTCACAAAGTACTTAGATGTTGATGATTATCTCCAAGATAAAATGATTTTGCTGAATATGAACACAACATAATTACATCATTTGGAACCACTGAGCTTATGTGAACAGAGACAGGCACTTGGCAGGTTCTGGGCAAAGAGTTAAGAAATTTGGCTTAAGGGAGAAAGAAAAAACAACGCAGGTTGAGTTGCTCTCAATGATCATCTTATTCAATTTGTTTAATCACTGTCTACAGGAAGGTTTGGTTTGGAGTTTCTCCTTGGCTCTGTGGAATGTGAGCGAAGAAGGAAACAAGCTAATGAAGAATATGGCATTTAAGATTACACAGTACCATTTAACTTCTCTTCTTCTTCCTCTTTCTCTTTCTAATTCATTTAGAGAATGGAAGTGGGACACTGGGACATATTGGTGTTCTCTTATTTATTTTCCCTCTAGGATTCTTTGTTAATAGTTCACTTTCCCTGTTCAGGTAATAACAGATAGACACCTTATTATTGAATAACTGTTCAGCCTTCTCTTTGACATTCATTAACCGTGGAACATTGTGCTGAGAAATAGGTCTATTTCTTTTTTTTATTTTGCCACCTTCTTTTGTGAACAGAGATTAAAGTAACTATTTATTTGTTGTCCTTATATTCTGTAACCCTTTGTTCTTCTGAAACTTGTGCATCTCATTTCTATTTATTTTGGTTATGTGTTCTTATTTCCATCTTTTATACATTTCATTTAAGTTTTTTAAAAAGTTGTACTTGTTGGAGAGCTCCCTGGTTTTTCATATTGTTGCTTTTGGCATCCTATTTTCAATCATAAAAACATTTTAATTGCATAACTAGACATATGTTTTTCAGAGCTTCTCAACTCTTTTAAGCCACTTTCTTTCTTCCAGCCTTGAAATATGGAATTGGTCCAATATACTCTCTGAGTTGACATCATGTCTCTTTCTATCACTTTCATGAATGTTTCTTCCTACCACTCTCTTTCCTAACACCCATAATAAGTATGCAAGATTTGGTAAACTTTAACCCTTAATTTTTCTAGGTAGCAGCTTTCTCTTTATCCAAGGTATGATATTTCTCACTTATGATAACCTTAACAGTCATTTTGATTTCTTTAACTTCTTCAAAATATGGTAAAAAAAAAAAAACAGGTGTTCTCTTGTATTATTTCTTTATTCTATCCAGGGGCTCTTCATCTACTCTGACAAATTAGAGTATAGAAGGAAAAATGCATAGCATTTGTCCATTTCTTAAAGCACCAATATATTGATTGCCCTAAATGCAAAGGCATTATAGTGGTCCCACTGAGGTTATGATCATTTTTATGCAATTTAAGGATACCAAAATTTTATCAGCTTTGGTAAAAGCTGATGGAGTATATAGCTTTATCCCCTCTTCTCTAGACCAAAAATGAGTCAAGTATTCTACTTACATATTCCTACATAATCCTATCCAAATAATTATATAAACATGACAACATTGTATTTTAATTATCTGGTTACTTGATTTTCTTTTCCAAATTGCTCTTAACTCCTTGGAACCATGACTTTGATGAACTTATTAATTTAGCATATAATTAAGAGATATGTTGGAAGTAAAGTCAGCAGAATTTGATAATTGATTACATGTCTTGTAGGAATAAAAGAATCTAGAACCAGTCATAGGTTTCTGATATCACTGAATGGGTTAAAAAAATAAGGTATATTTTCCATACACCTTATATACCGTTCATATAACTAAAATATGAGATACAGATAGAAGATTCATCTATGTTTTTTCAGGTAGATTATTGAGCTGATTCCTATGATAATATCAGTTGTGGGTATATTATTTTATTTACTGATCTAATTTCTAATTCCAGTAATCTATGCTTTTCATAGTTCTTCATTCCTTTCTACCATGTTTATTTATGGTAAATTGGGAAACATTGTTAGGAAAGAACTTCTAGCTGAAACTAATACAAAATCTGCTATTTGGTTAATAGCACTATTTCTTTTAAGCTACAAAAGTCCAAGTTAGAGGTCTCAAATAAGCTTATGAATGTAGACTTGGATTTGAACCCCAGAATGGCTGGATCAAATACAGCCAGAATGAAGAGATTTAGGTCAGTTCTACCAGGAGCAGTGCAAACCTAATTTAAGTACTATTCATAAACGAACATCTGATATACTGTTCATATTATATTATATTACAGTACATGTATTACAAATAATGTTTATGTCTTTATCAATCATTTTGTTTTATCTTTTGAGAAAACTATATATACCCATAGAATGATATACATGCAGAAATGTTTTCATGCAAATCCTGATTTAACCTCATTTAAAACTGGATTACTGTGAACATTGTTGCTCCTAATCATAATAATTAATGATATACTAGTCATATACATGTAAATTCCCAATAATGAAATTAAAGTTTTAAATGCACCCAAAAATGCCATTAAATTTCAAGGTTTTAGTTCTAAAGAAGCCATTTCTTATAAAGCTAATTTTATTTCCCTTTGAAAATGGGAACTCTAATAGGTTAAATCTATATTTATTATTAATATGCAAAGTGTTAAGAAGATTGAAAGGAAATAAAGACTTCTTTACTAGCTCACTTTTGTATTCATTTATTCATTCATATGTTTCTAACTCTTGATTCCTCCAACGCCTCCTCCAGCCCAACTGTCAAACACCTTCACTATTCAAATCTCCAGTTAAGCTCCCTCCAGTGAGGCATCTCTTCATAACAAATTATGTGTTCATGCTCTTTCATACTTGTATTAAATTCAGTGCAGAGTGTCACTGTGGCAACTATCACATGTATTGTAATTGCTAGGTTCTATGTGCATCACTACAACTTAGAATTATGTCATTTCATCTTTGTAGTTCCATAGGCTGGCATATCAAAAACTGCAAAATAAATCACTATAGAAATGAATGAATGAAACTTATGATAGAATAGAGTAGCATGATCATGCAGATTGGCACAAAATAAACTAAGAGGTCTTTACAAGAACAAATTAATTATCTCTACTTGTTTTGAAGTTTGGGTAAGGTACATCACAGGATAAGGTGCAAGAAAAATTTCAAGGAGAAATATTTATCTGCTATAGTCAAAAACATCTAAAAAGGAAAGCCATCTGGTATTAAGAAAAATTTCAGTCAAGAAATGGAAAAGAAAAAAAAATGGTTTGATAACATTGACACTTATTCCAAATGCTAATTTCTCATGTCTTGCCAATTCAAAATCATATCACTCTGAAATAGTATTTGGTTTAACTGGTATCTGATATATGAAATAGACCATGTTCTCACATCAAGGATTAATGTGCATATATTTATTCAAGGTTCAAAACTGGAATGGCAGGACAATGCATAGTACAACTTGCCAAATGGACATGACCTATACAAGCTAATAATTGTATGAGAGAGTATCAACCAGTAGAATCTGTGACTAAGGCATAGTGTAAATAGCACCAGCTAACACCAGTGAATTAGCCATTATTTCCTGTGAAATTTATGTTTTCCTCTTAACATGATGACTTACACTCAGAAAAGGACCTTTCCAGAAACAGAAAAGCAGCATGTGTGGTCTACATAATTTAGCTTTTATTCCACCTAAGAATTTCACCCTCATATAGCAGGAAGTTGAAAATGATTGAATCATCCTATGTTATTATTCCATAGGCATCATTTGCTGTCTTTTTAATAATAGCACTGTGATCTAAACCCATTGTTACTCATAGTTCCTCAATGTAAAAATCAGCGACCTTATTTTTTACCTATTTTTTTATGCTCATGATGAATGAAGACTAAAATAGAAAAGAACGCAATTACTTTTTGTTCTAAAAGAAAAAGACTTCAACCTATGGTTTCCAAATTCTTCACACAGATAACAGTAGCAATCTAGGAATAGTAAAGAAAACATAGAAGAGGCTACATAGAAGGCAGACTGCAAAAGAATGACAATATTAACCTTTCAGATATATAAATTGTCCCACTCACCTGAAAAAGGAGCCTCTACTCTCTGTTCTGCATTAAGTAGCTAGAATAATGGTTCTTAGAATAGGAAAAAAGTATATCGAGGTGTAGTTTTTTGTTTAGGGCATTTGTTATTCACTGACCTCTGATCAAGCAAAAGGCTGCATGTTCTGCTTTACATATACTTACAATTTTATTCATAATTTTAAAAAGTTCACATATCTTGCAGTCATTCATAAGCTCCAGAATAGTTTGATATAATTTATAGGAAGTTATCAAGCTATAAATGAATACAAATTTCTTTTTCTATTTAGCTAGGAGACATAATTTATTTTATTGATTTAGAATACAGAATGATTCTGTTGTCTGAGTTAATTCAATATCAAACAGTTGAAGACTTTTTTAAATTTTCTTAACTTACCTCAGTAAAATTAAAGAATTTAATATACAAATTCATTGATCTAAGTGTAAATATGAAAATATACTCATTTCTTAGTCCAGGCACTGTGTCAAATATCTGCTTTCTCACTCCTTTCAGTGGCTGTTTAAAGTCAGTATCATTACCACGTGAAGATACTGAGGTTTAGGAAAGTTAGATCAGTTGCCTGAGAATGTGCAGCTACTAAGGGTAAAACCTCAGATCTGCACTTTCATTTGCCTTAAATTACCACCTCAACACTTAGTAAACATCTTACACAGTCAATACACAAAGAAGTGTCCAACTCTCTGAGAATTCCCGTTCTCAATTAAATTCCAGTGACAAAAACATTTATGTCATCTGGAAGTTAAGTGAACATTAATTTGATTACAGTGAGCAGGGTTCAACATATGCAAATTGATTTATGGAATTAATTCATAAATCTACTCCTAATGGGTTGTAAAATATCACTTGCTAATAAAATTATAACGTATATCCAAAATTTCTTGTGTATTTAATTTTAATAGAAATATCCAATATTTTATCTTAATTCTACACATGGTAATTCCTTGACATATTTTTTTCTTTATGGAAAAACCTATTAAATTCATCAAATTTAGGAAAGTATAATCTGACCCAAATAATACTGGCTCTAGAGATTAAAATGGTGGGTTATTTCTAGAATATTTTAAAGACATTAGGACCAGAGAAGTTGTTTTTGTTTATTTTTGGTAAGTGTTGAGGCACAAATTCCTAAGGAATATGAGAAAGAGATAACAACCTTGAAGTTTTCCTCTGAACCTCCCACTAGATTAATGATGGAATTAAACTGCCTAAATATGAGAAGCTATTTCTATTTAATAGGCATTGCTGAGTCAGTGACTTTCATATACAGCATAACAATATTCCCCTCTTTACTAAATATCTAAAAATGACTATACAAAAATTAGCTCCAAACCTTTAAACTTCATGAAATTTTCATTTTTCTCCAACATCTGAACAGTCATATGAATTGTTGGAATTGTTTGCCTCTAATAACATATTTATAACCATATATTTGCCATTGGGGGATGATAGTGAGTTAATATAAAATTGCTAATAAAATCTAACTACAATGCTCAGTACTGATGTTATCCCTAAGAAAGAATAACTGTGATTACCGCAAATAAATGTGTATGCAATTACCTTACAAAAAATGAAGTTATATCATGGACAAAATGATAATAAATACAATTTTATTTGTGACTCCCTTTTTGTTAAATAAAAAAGACAAATTATAGTCATTTGTTGGATAGTTGTTTACTTAAAACATTCATAGTACATCTCTGCCCTTGAAGTCTATATGGAAAGCATATGTTGCCAAGGGCAGTGGCTCACTCTTGTAATCCCAGCACTTTGGGAAGCCAAGGCAGGAGGATTCCTTGAACCTAGGAGTTTGAGACTAGTCTGGACAAGATGATGAGACCCCATCTCTAACAAAGTAAAAAATAAAATGTTAAAAATGTATATGCATTAGTCCTTGCAGAATTCAGGTCGGTCTTCTGGTGGTCTTAGAAGGGGAAAAGACTTCATAATCTACATGAAGGGGTATTCTAGAGGAAACAGAAAGATCTTTAGCTTGAAGTAATTCAGATGTAGCTTCAAATCTCTGCTTACTTAATCAGTAACTCTACACTCTAGGGCAAGGTGATTAATAATCTGAATTTTGACATAACATACAAAGGAGAGGAACTGATACCTATTACATACCCAGCTATATTGCTAATAATATCTGACAGAAGGTCTGGCTAAAATACTTGTTGAATGCATCTGAGAACAAGGAAAATGTACACTTGCCCTAGAGAATTATAGTAAAGATGATCAGAAATAAAATGTGCGAAAGAATGTCACATAATCCACGGCAATTGAAAGCAATCACTAGGTCTTATTTTCTCTCTCCTCTGTATACTCTTTCATTATAAAAAGTCCTGAGATTTCTAGACTGCTTGCCTTTATTTCTATCTCTAAAGGTTACTCATCTATATGAATTATCTCTATTTGTGACCCTTTGGTGCTTTCCTTTGATTTGAATTATTGGGTCTAAAGGAGTGATTCATGAGATTGCCTAAAATTGGGTCATTTGGAATTGGTTAGAGGAATCCTATTTGGGTACATGACATTTATATTTTGATACTTTTTTTGAGAAATCTTGGCATGGTCAAGAATATTAATTGTTAGTTTAAATATTTTTGGCTATGTAAAATTTTAGCAACATATATTTCCCATTGATAATCTTTAATCCGTTTCTCATCATTTGTTTCACTTAGTATAATTCTAGTTTCAAGAATCAGTAACTGCTTTCAAATCAGCTTTAAAAGTAATCTGGATTTATTTGCTAAAACAAATGAAATTTCATTTTTATTTGATTAATCAAACAATGTAATCAGGGCTCAATTTCATCTATGTCTTTCCTAGCTCGTCAGCTTTGCTTTGGATTATTTTATGGAAAACTTCCATTTTCTATCTGAGACATGTCTGTCTAGTATTTCCCCAGACTACCTGTTCCCATATTCAAATCTAGCAAAAAAGAAAAATTAAGCTGCACAACTCTAATTGGATTTATAACCCGAGAAAGGAATATTTTAACTGGATTATGTCAATCAGTCATATTTCTGAATAGAGAGGTGGGGGTCAATCTTAATTCAGCTACATGGCTAGAAAATATGAATTAGTGTTATTAAAAGAAAGGCAACCAATAAACAATAATCTCCAACTTTTTGACCAACCAATTTTTTTAAAATCCCCTTCTCATAAATGTCTTTAAAAACATGTCTAATGCTATAAATGCATATATTTAACTCCTCCTAAAAAGAAGACAAACAACAAAATATGATGTGTGATTACATTCCATTCTATACCCAGAATCTCTGAATGATACTCAGTTCTCTTTGTGAAATGTGTCTGTAGCTCACCATAGGCTAGCAGCCTGTCATTAACTGATAAGTTTAACTTGGCCCTGGATGTCCAAGATATTCACTGGGACAAAGCATAAGGAAAGTAGAATAAAACACCCATTTGGAAATACATAATGCCCCCAGGTCATAATAGATATCATAGCCTGTTGAAATGGAATAACAAACTATTCCTATGCTATTATTTAAGTTTTTTGTTTGCCTGTTTTGTTTCGTTTTTCCAAACTGAGGCTTTGGGTTGTGTTTTCTGGACGATGCTGCCTTGATCATTGCACTTCATTCCTTCTGATTCTTCTGTGCATGAGGAACTTTTTAAAATACCTGCCTCTATCTTTATGCCACTATTCTCACTGTTCCACAGGGCACCTCTGGTCTGTTCATGTTTTAGGGTCTGGGGATGGTTTCAGGACTTTAGATATCATATATTCTAATTGCCAGGATTTGGCTGGCCCTGACAGTAGAACCTATGGACAGAACAGAGGCCTCAGATATAACACCACATATCTACAACCATCTGATCTTTTATAAACCTGACAAAAACAAGCAATGGGGAAAGGATTCCCTATTTAATAAATGGGGTTGGTAGAACTGGCTAGGAATATGCAGAAAACTGAAACTGGAACCCTTCCTTAAACCTTATACAAAAATTAACTCAAGATGGATTAAAGACTTAAATGTAAGGCCTAAAACCATAAAAATCCTAAAAGAAAACCTAGGCAATGCCATTCAGGACATAGGCATAGGCAAAGACTTCATGACTAAAACACCAAAAGCAATGGCAGCACAAGACAAAATTGACAAATGGGATCTAATTAAACTAAGGAGCTTCTGCACAGCAAGAGAAACTATCATCAGAGTGAACAGGAAACCTACAGAATGGGAGAAAATATTTGCAATCTATCCATCTGACAGAGGTCTAATATCTCGGATCTACAAGGAGCTTAAACAAATTTAAAAGAAAAAAACAACCCCATCAAAAACGCAAAGGATATGAATAGACACTTCTCAAAAGAAGACATTTATGTGGCCAAGAAACATAGGAAAAAAAGCTCATCATCACTGGTCATTAGAGAAATGCAAATCGAAATCACAATGAGATACTATCTCACACCAGTTATAATGGTGATTATTAAAAAGTCAGGAAACACCAGATGCTGGAGAGGATGTGGAGAATTAGGAATGCTTTTACACTGTTGGTGGGAGTGTAAATTAGTTCAACCATTATGGAAGATAGTGTGGCAATTCCTTAAGGATCTAGAACCAGAAATACCATTTGACCCAGCAATCCCATTACTGAGTATATACCTAAAGGATTATAAATTATTCTACTATAAAGACACATGCACACGTGTGTTTACTGCAGCACTATTCACAATAGCAAAGACTTGGAACCAACCCAAATGTCCATCAATGATAGACTGGATAAAGAAAATGTGGCACATATACACCATGGAATACTATGCAGCCATAAAAAAGGATGAGTTCATGTCCTTTGCAGGGTCATTGATGAAGCTGGAAATCATCATTCTCAGCAAACTAACACAGGAACAGAAAGACAAAGACAGCAGGTTCTCACTCATAAGTGGGAGTTGAACAGTGAGAACACAGAACACATAGACACAGGGAAGCGAATATCCCACACTGGGGCCTGTTGGGGGCTAAGGGGCAAGGGAGGGATAGCGTTAAGATAAATACATAATGTAGATGATGTTGATGGGTGCAGCAAGCCACCATGGCACATGTATACCTATGTAACAAACCTGCATATCCTGCACATGTATCCCAGAAATTAAAGTATATTAAAAAAACTTCATCAATCTAGAATTATAAATCTAGCAAAATCATTCTTCAAACGTGAAAGAGAATCAAAGCCTTTTGCAAACAAACAAACAAAAAAGAACCTATGGAAAAACAGAATGAGTTTATTTTCTGCCCGTTTTGAATCAATTTCAGGGGTATTTTCCAGTTATAATTTTCAGTCTATGACAGGGCATGCTGAATATCTCTATTTTTAAACATTAAAATGCTGTTTTTGCCTATTCCTTCAGACTTCATTTACCTGTAATTTGCTTTCATTTTAACCTCTGCCTGGAGGAAATTTGAAATAAATGCCAATAATTTGTATCTGTCCCTACGTGACATTCAGGTTGCACTGTCAAAATGATCCTGTTTATCGTAAGTAATGGTATTTGCCAAGCATAGAAAAATTATTAGGTGTTTGTGAGAGATTTGTGGGGCCAGGTTTCTCCCGGAGTCCTAAGTTATCCTTTTTCTAATTTCCCATATCTCAGGGTTTTTCAACTGCTTCAAGTTCCAGATCATTTCATTCAGTTGCTTTTATTTATAGTCTCCGGGTGCAACAATCTCCACTGAAAAAGTCCTTTTTTCCCTCTGTGATTTCTCTGGCCACTTCTGTAGCATGATTTGCTACAAAAGAAGCTGCTATAAGATGCAGGAAGTATTCAGCAAACTCCAACAGTGTGAAATTGTCCTAAGTTTCCTAGTGTTGTAGCCTAAGGTAGGACATGATCTGCATTCCAAGATATATTTCTTCATACCATATAAGGGTGGAAAAATGGATTACTGATTCCTATGCTTAGTAAGTTCATCACTGTTGCCACCAGAGAGGAAGGAGATAGCGTGGCAGCATATCATTTCAACTTCAATAAGCTCCAGTGCAAGCACGTAAATATAATAACTGTTGTAAAATCATTTTTTAAAACACTCAAATGATGGTCTCTATAGGTCTACATCCCCTGGCATGAGTCAAGACAAAAAATTCAGAAGTTTCTGTCCCCCAAGTGCAGGAATACAGTTAACATAGGTTGGGGAAGAAAAGAAGAGAGAGAAGATTTATGTGGGCAAAGGAATAGTAGTAGACTAGGAAACCATGAGCTTATGCCAGAGCAGAAACAGATTGGCAAGCAACATTTGAAAGATATTGTGGAAAGTGAGTAACTGCTGAGTGGACTCGCTTGTCACTTACTGATGAGAATCTTTGTATTTGAGACTGCTAGCATTCATCAAAGTGGGGTAATCTTCTTCTTGGATGCACAACTTGACAGCATTTCGCAGGCTCCCTGGAAGTTAGATTTGATCACGTTTCTCAGATCTAGCCAATGAAAGGTAAGAGGAAGTGGTCTAACACTCTCTTTACTCTCTCCAAATAAATAACCTCCCGAAATAAGTCTTCCATGTTTCCTTCACCCTGACTGCTAAATGGATAGAGAAAACCATGCTAACCTGGAAAGCTGTATGTGGAATACCACAGAATGTTCTTCATCTTGGTTCTCTGAATATGTGAGGCAGACCACTTGAATCACCTGAATTCTGTCCAAGATTCTTAAGTAAGCAAAACCCTATACTAATTCATATGGAAATCAGTATATAGCTTGACTGTTATATGGTAGGCAATTATAAAACTGATATCACAGATTGGAAAGGATTCCTGTGTCACGCATTGATTAAAAACACTTAAAACACTTGATGAAATCATTACTTCAGTAAACCAGGAGGCAAAGAGCCTACCATTACTTTGGTTCTAGGGGAAGAGATCCAATAGAGCCTACATAGAATTTCAGTATTGGTGCCTTTAGTAAGATTTTAATTAAAAACATAGAATTTCAGTACTGCTGCCTTTAGTAAGATTTTAATTTTAAAAAAATAGCTAAAATAAGGGCTTTCTCTTTGAGAGAAGAGATCTAAGGTGATAAGAGTCAAGGAATGAAAAGCTTACAGATAAGGAGAAGTCAACTCTTATTGGGCCCCAAACTATAGAATACAAGATTTTCTACCTAATCGTATTGTTTTATGTCATCTCAAATTTGAATGGACTCCTATTACAATAAGAGAGGCATAAAAACAAAGAAATAAGAATAAAAATCAGTCTAAGAAATTTTTCCTGGAAATAAATTTTGTGAACATTACTGGATTAAGGAACTGAATGAAAGCAAAAAGGATCAGTAATCTACTGAGTTGTTTTAGAAGGAAATTGATTACTTTATCAAAAAAATAAAAATTGTGACTGTGGAAACCTGGGCTGTACAATATGGTACAGAGTATACTCCCTTGACCACTTCAAGTGTGGTCACATGAGTAATTGTCAGGGTAGGAGCCCAGGGAGAAAGAGTCTGAGCATGGTATTAGATCCTAGGTACAATCTTGTCTTGGGAAAAAAGTCCTATTTCTCCAAGTATGTTAGAGGAATGAAGTAGTAGCAAACAAGGTTTAAGATCAAGCTACAAGGTAGGAAATCAATAAAAACTCTTAATACTATGGAGTAAAGTAGCATGGAAGTAGCCAAGCACATCCTCATGAATTAATTACTGTTAAATTCCCGGTGTAAAATCTTCATGAGAGCTTGGATAATATTCCTTCTTGCCCCCTCCACCTTGGTGCTAACATAAACAAAGACTAGAGAAAACCGCGAGAAGCTGGTTACTCTATGGATGAAGAAATAAATGATTAAATAAATTTCTAGGGCATACTAAAATATGTCTACATTTTTAAGATTAGCATAGGTTAGATTTGTCTTGGTCCAACAGAATTTTCTATGATGAAGAAGAAATTATAACATCTGAGTTATCCAGTATGATAGACACGAGCCACATGTGGCTACTGAACACTTAAAATGTGGCTAATGCAACTGATGAATTGATCTCTACATTTAATTTATTTAATCACAAGGTAAATTTAAATAGTCACGTATGGGTATTTGAGTTAGGCTACTCATACTTCTGGAACAGGAGATGATCATAGAGCTATTTAAATCAAATACCATTTTATCAGGATGCAAATAACTTTCTTTTCTTTCCATTAATATCTGTTAATTTATTTACTAAATCTATAATGAATCTATTTTTTCCTTCTATATAGGATACTAGTTAGCTGTTTTGAGAGATGCACAGGATCTTCTGAAGCCTCATGGAAGTGGAGATAACTGGATATTAGTTTGCTTTATATTCAGAGAATACAATCAGGGTTTCAGGACATAAGTTTGGCCTATGTATTTACAATCAAAACTTTTAAAAATTTCCCTCCAGCCTCTTCTCTATGCCTGGCTTCCAGTTATTCTGCCAATTCCTCCATATATTGTAGATGAATCTCATTATTCTCCCTGAAAGTCGTTTCCTCCACTGTACCCAACTTATCACCACTTTCTCCTCCTCCTTCCTCCTTTTTCTTCTATAAACCCTTTATTTCTGGCCAGACATGGTAGCTCACACTTGCAACTCCAGCACTTTGGAAGGCCAAGGTGGGTGGATCGCTTGAGCCTAGGAATTCAAGACCAGCCTGGGCAACATGGTAAAACTTTGTCTCTAGAAGCTAATTTAAAAATTAGCGGGGCTTGGTGGCACATGCATGTAGTTGCAGTTACTCAGGAGGCTGAGACGGGAGAATCACCTGAGCTTAGGGAGGTCAAGCCTGCAGTAAGCCAAGATTATGCCACCGCACTCTAGCCTGGGTGACAGAGTGAGACTCTGTCTCCAAATAACAAAACAAAACAAAACCCCTTTATTTCCCATTTTAAAAACAGTTGAAAATCATCTTCTCTTTTCAATTTCTATCACTCTTCCAATTAAGGCAGAATTTAGAAAAATCAGTGATTTCCCTTACTTTCTAATTTCATAACTTTTATACATAACTGCTATAGTATTTATCATCATTTATCATGGACTTCTACTTAATCATGAATGACTTTGCTCTCTGAAATTCTTGAGATCTGCTAAACTTGAGACTGAGATATTCGGTTTAAATTTTACTCGAATACATTATTCTGATAATAACATCTTTATTTTGCTATCCCTCTAGCAACACTAGAATTCCTTTTTACAACCATTTCCCTTTGAGACTTCGGGGTACAATGAAGAATACACTGTTCAAGAAAATTTAGCATAGTTAATTGAATCCTGGAGCCTGCCATCCTTCTCAGAGGCGAAGCTTTGCTTTGTCTCAACCTGACTCACAGTAGGAAATATAATTTATGAACATTTGTAAATGATCTTTGCCCATACTAAAATATTCACTTAATTCTACAGTTTCCATCTAGCCAGTAAGCCACTGTATCTTTATCATTGTATCACTACAATCCATAATGAGCAACATAATGTGTGTTTGGAGTCACACACAACAAAGTTTGTCTTTCGTGGCGTCCCTAGAATCATATTACCATTCTGTTATCAACTAAGTCACAGGCTTATGCTATAAAATTCAGGAGGCCCATGGGAGTTGTGCCTTCCAGCAAGCCAGTATAAAATATGTTTCCTTCCAAATCTTCCTGTCTGGCACTCACCCATCAGAAACCATAAATTATCAAAATCTTCTAGGGTAGCAAGGAAAAAACATGAATACTTTTCAACTTTCTGTTATCTACAGCCTAATCCTAGAAGACTTAACCAATCCTAAGTAAAAATTTCAAATGCCTTTAGATACCCTCTTTCAAATTCCAGGCATCTCTACTATAAATGAAAAAATAACATACTGGACTTGTCTGTCTTGGGGTGAATATAAACATTTGAATAAATGGAAAAAGAAAAGTATCCAAGTTAATTATTTTCTGCCTTCAGCTTAGGTCTCTTCAAACATGTGCAATCATAAGAATCTTTAACCCTTGCTGCTTCCCAAGAATTTCACACAATGTCTGAGGAAGGGCTGATGGTGGAGATTCATGAAGTTTTCATCCTCCTCATACTCCTTTCTGGTTATTGAGAATAACCAGTTGTGCCCTGTATATTGTTTAGATCATGATATCAGGGGACCACTTACTAATTCACTAGTTTGTGTTTGTTGCACAGATTTAACAATACGAAGCTTTATTACGTCAGGAAATAGTATAAGTCCTGAGTCCTCTTTACTTCTATTTTATTTAGTAAGTACTTGCCAAGTGGTTCAGTAGTCCAATTCTATGACAATCAAGTTGTTAATCTCAGTGAGTCCCATTACCATCAAGTCCAAGTTCATTTAGATCCTTACAAGCATCAACCTCAAAAGAAATTTTCTAAATATTGATCAAATAATGAAGAATATAGCTCCTCATATTTATTATCCACTTTTATTCAGCAGACAGAACTATTTGCCATATGATCCTTGGCTAAAGAATTGAGCTGTTCTGCAGAAAAAGGGCTTTTCTCTATGTATTGTCTTTCCAACTGGTTGATTGTTAGCTAAAATGAGTAGGCAGTAAATCTAGTGAAGAATAATGATGAGTTAGGGTTGATTATTTTAAAACATTTTCTCAACTCCTTTTCAATTCCACAGGTCCCATCTAGACACTCCATATTTCTAGAACTTTTAAGGAGCTACTGGAGTCAAGCACAAGAAACTCTGTGTTTCCTGGGATCTCTTGAGTCCTACTGACATTCTATTATATACAAAATCACTGACTTTTTTCACCAATATTACATTGTCTCTTGTTTGCTATCAGCTAACACTATACCTGAATTACCTTTCAGTTTTTCTTTCACCTGCTTTGAATCTTACCAATTGCAAGGTAGTTAACTCTGAAAATGGGATACGTGTTTGCATTTTTCTTAATTTTATGTTGTGGTCTTAGTCTTAAATGCTCAATAATACCCAACCCTGCAATAGTGAGGGTTTGCAGCAACGTAATTTAGGTAAATTTGATTTGGGCAGTGGATAGAGTCCAGTGTGGAAAATGAGAGGGGTGAACAGTGAATCGCATTATTTTGAATATCATCGTTTGAATTAATCTTTTAAAAACATATACCTTTAACCCACCTGCATTTGAGTCACTGGCATGCCCAAACCCTATTGAATATTCAAACTGCAATTTCCAAATCTGCATTTTTGTCAAGACCAAACTATCCAACCTCTCAAGACTTTGAAGCACAAAGAAAGCTAATAACACCTGTCCCAGACTTACACGGAGAAATTTACATGGCAAGATTACAATTTAAGCTAAGAATTTTTGAGAAAGTGACATCAGTTGATCCTTTCATGCAACATACCAGCTCGGGGGTGAACAGAACCAAATTTGTGTGTAATAGTTTTCATTTAATTTTTTATGTTCCAAATTAGAGAAAAAAAGTGATGATGAAACACAGGAGATAACGTGAAAGGCTCTATTTGGAAATTATCTTTGTGCTTATGTTGCTTATAAATTCTTACTATCTATAAATATGCAGCTTTGAGCATTCATTCATTTCGTATTATATCATACCATTGTAGCATAAATTATTCTGTCCTAACATAAGTGGGTAAATCTTAAATTTGAAGTTGATTTCTTATCCCAGAACTAGTCATTCCTTCATTTCTTTCAATCAATATTTTTTATTATCTACTATAAAAGAAATAATTTAGATTTTGAAGACTTAGTTGTGACCAAATCAGACAAAACTCTTTGTCTTTATAGAGCTTAGATTCTTGTTTGATAAGGCAGGCAATAAGTAAATACATAAATAAAGCATAATACGTGCTAAGGGTAATGAGTGCTTTAAAGAAAGATAATTTAGGGAAAGGAAAAACAAGAGATTCATCATTTATACCATAGCCCAGAAAGTGAAACATGGCTCCCATGTTAATGATAGAAGTTTTTTAGAAGTATGGAAAAATAATGTTCATGAAATAGACCCCGAGAAAGAAGAATGAATAACATGACCTAGCTTTTTAGCCTGGTAGATAAATATTTGTCTATTAGGGGATCTTGGCAGTAGCAGAAAAAGAGGAAGGGAAAGTTTACAGACTCTTCTCTCCATTATCTTTGCTTCTTAACTCTCTTATCACTACATTTGCTCCCATTGAACATTTTCTTCTGTTTCTTTTAATTTTGAATTTTTATGGATGCATAGTAAGTGTATATATTTGTGGAGAACGTGAGATATTTTGATACAGGCATACAATGTGTAGTAATCATGTCAGGGTAAATGGGTGCCTGTCCCCTTAAGCATTTATCATTTTTTGATGTTACAAACAATCACACTATTTTAGTTGTTTTTAAACGTACAGGCCTACTGCAGTGTTTCATGCCTGTAATTCCAACACTTTTGGGAGGCTGAGGTGGGTGGATCAGTTGCACCAGGAATTAGAGACCAGCCTGAGCAACATGGCAAAACTCCATTTTCACAAAAAATTAGCCAGGCATGCTGGCATGCACCTGTAGTCCCAGCTACCTGGGAGTCTGTGGTAGGGGATTACTTGAGCCCATAAGGTTGAAGCTGCAGTGAGCGGTGATGGTGCCCACTGTACTCCAGCATGGGCAACAGAACAAGACCCTGTTTCAAAAATAAAGTAAAATGTACAACAAATCATTGTTGATTATAGTCACCCAGTTGTTCCATCAAATAGTATATTTTATTCATTCCACTTAACTACATTTTTGTACTCATTAACCATCCCCACTTTCTGTCCCATCCCCACTACCCTTCCCAGCCCTGGTAACTATCATTCAATGCCCTGTCTCCATGCATTCATTTATTTTAATTTTGCTGCCAGTAGGGTGTGGTAGCTCATGCCTGTAATCCTAGCACTTTAGGAGGTTGAGGCAGGTGGATTGCCAGAGCTCAGGAGTTTGAAATCAGTGTAGCCGGCCGGGCGCGGTGGCTCACGCTTGTAATCCCAGCACTTTGGGAGGCCGAGGCGGGCGGATCACGAGGTCAGGAGATCGAGACCACGGTGAAACCCCGTCTCTACTAAAAATACAAAAAAAAAAAAAAATTAGCCGGGCGCGGTGGCGGGCGCCTGTAGTCCCAGCTACTCGGAGAGGCTGAGGCAGGAGAATGGCGTGAACCTGGGAGGCGGAGCTTGCAGTGAGCCGAGATCGCGCCACTGCACTCCAGCCTGGGTGACAGAGCGAGACTCCGTCTCAAAAAAAAAAAAAAGAAATCAGTGTAGCCAACATGGCGAAACCCAATCTCTACTAAAAATTTAAAAAAAAAAAAAAAAAGCCAGGCATGGTGATGCACACCTGTAGTCCCAGCTACTCAGGAAGCTGAGGCATGAGAATCCCTTGAACCCAGGAGGTGGAGGTTGAAATGATCCAAGAATGCACCACTGCACTCCAGTCTGGGTGACAGAGTGAGACTCTGTCTAAAAAAAAAAAACAAAAAAAAAAAAAAAACAAAATTGCTCCTACAAATGAGAGAGAACATGTGAAGTTCTCTCTCTGTCTCTGTCTTTCTGTGCCTGGCTTACTTCACTTAACATAATGTCCTCTAGTTCCATCCGTGTTGCAAATGACAAGATCACATTTTTTCTATGGCTGAATAGTACTTCATTATGTGTAAGTGTCACATTGTCTTTATCCGTTCATCTGTTAATGAATACTTCCGGTGCTTTCAAATCTTGGCTCTGGGGAATAGTGCTGCAATAAACATGCGAGTGCAGACATTTCTTCAATATACTGATATCCTTTCTTTTGGGTATATACCCAGCAGTGGGATTGCTGTAGTAGTTATATTTTGAGTGCTTTATGGAACCTCCATACTGTTCTCCATAGTGGCTGTACAAATTTACATTCTCAAAAGCAGTGTACCAGGGTTCCCTTTTCTCTACATTCTCATCAGCATTTATTACTGCCTGTCTTTTGGATAAAAGCCATTTCAACTGGCGTTAGACTATATCTGATTATAGATTTTATTTGCATCTCTTTGATGTTCAATGATGTCGAGCACCTTTTCATATACCTCTTTGCCATTTGTGTGCCTTCTTTTCAGAAATACATGTTTAGATCTTTTGCAAATTTCAAAATTATTAGATTTTTTTAATAGAGTTGTTTAAGCTTCTTATGTATTCTGGTTATTAATCCCATATCAGATGAATTGTTTGTAATTATTTTATGTCATTCTGTGGGTTGTCTTGTCACTTTGTTTTTTATTTCTGTTGCTCTGCAGAAGCTTTTTAACTTGATGTGATCTCATTTGCCTATTTTTACTTTGGTTGCCTTTCTTGGTATCACTCAATAAATTTTTGCCCAGACCAATGTCCTGGACAGTTTCTCCAATATTTTCTTTTAAGTAGTTTCATAGCTTTAGATCTTACATTTAATTCTTTAATTCATTAAAGACATAATGGATTAATAAAAACATTTTCTTCAATTTCTTAAAAGTTAAACTTTATGTCCCAAGTTAGCCATTGATTGTCATCTTTTTCTCACCATAATCCCATCTCCTTTGCCCCAATTAAATATCACTTTATTGTGTAATTTACCTCTTAAAAAAACTTCTCTGTAAAATATCTACTTTTCAATTATTGATGTATTCCTGTAAATGATCATTATATGTATTCTTTTCAGGGGGAGCCTCAAAATACTGTACTACATTCATCATGGTAGTTAAAAAGAATTACATAAACCATCTAATTATTTAAGCCAAGATTAGCCATAATAAATACAAAGAAGTGATTCATAAAAATATAAGTGAATGTCAGTTTGATAGAACTAGATCTGGCAATGATAGGCAATAATAAAATAAATGATATTAGCTGTAAACAAGGATCTTTTATTTCTCCTTTCCCACTTTGCCATCCCAGAATAGGTTGTAATCTACACTTGCCTGGATTACTGCAATGGTTTTATACCTGGATTACTAGATTCTAGAATGTCATTGTTTTATCCATTATGCCTTGCATTTTTTATAGATTAATTTTTAGAAAAATCAAATTTTCTCATATAAATTATACTTTTAATTTTTATTTATCTAATAATTTTTTTAGCAATAGGGTCGCACTCTGTCACCTAGGCTGGAGTGCAGTTTTGGGATCCTATTCACTGCAGCTCCAAACTCCTGGGCTCAAGCAATCTTCCCATCTCAGCTTCCTGAGTAGCTGCAACTACAAACATGTTCCACCATGTCCAGCTATTTTTTTTTTTTTGAGAGATGGGGTCTCACTACATTTTCCAGGCAGGTCATGAAATCCTGACCTCAAATAGTCCCCTTGCCTCAGCCTCCCAAAGTGCTGTGATTACAGGCATGAGCCTGGCTTAATTTTTTTTTTTTTTGTATGAAACATTACAATTTTTATTCTGTCACATTATGAAATATCTTTATAATTAGATGATACCTATGTATTTCCATTAATATTAAATAGAGAATTTAGGCTCCAATACATGATATCAACCACGATATTCTCAACAGGGCTTACCCTCATGAAATATAATCTGCAGTTGTATAGCACTGTTTAGAATGCATTATTCATTGTGAAAATGCTTCATTTTGAAAATATCATTGTTGCCAAACACCTCAACCAAGTTCTTTAATTTCATCTCTATCATTAAGAAAGTAAATATTCTGGCCGGGCGCAGTGGCACGTGCCTGTAATCCCAGCACTTTGGGAGGCTGAGGCGGGCAGATCACAAGGTCAGGGGATCGAGACCATCCTTGCTAACATGGTGAAACCCCGTCTCTACTTAAAAAAAAAAAAAAAAAAATTTAGCGAGGCGTGGTGGAACATGCCTGTAGTCCCAACTACTAGTGAGGCTGAGGGAGAAGAATCCCTTGAACCTGGGAGGCAGAGGTTGCAGTGAGCTGAGACCACACCACTGCACTCCAGCCTGGGTGACAGAGCAAGATTCTGTCTCAAAAAATAAATAATAATAATAAAAGAAAAGAAAAAAAAGGAAGGAAATATCCTGATTCACCGCTTTTTATGTCAGGCAATTCTCCCTCTCATTGGGGAACGGAGTAAAAATTGAGTAACTACTCAACTGAGAATTTAGAACCATTTCACAAAGGCTGTGATTTGACAGTGTTTAAATGGAGGAAATTTTTGGATGGTGAAACATACTAATGTCATGTACTTTGAAAAGAAGAAAAACATTTTAATGACCAAATTGTGCATTTTACATAATTGAAAACATTAATTTGAGGAATAATAAACTTGTATTTCAACTACTCTCATTTTTGAGCAATGTGGGAGACAATAACTCTCTGTGACTCATCATTGCTACTTGTATCTCTAAAGTACAATAAAAATCAGAAATAAAAAGAAACAAAATACCAGAATGATGTTGTTGAGGTGAATTGAGAATAAGGTGCACTGTAGGCTTAAAACTGAAGTACAGAAGTTCTAAATTTAAGTTTATGTAAACATCTTTTCTTCTCTAAATGATATTTTGCTTATTTCTACTACTTCTCTTTCAGGAGGTAAATTTGGAGATTCCCTGATTACATTCAGGTATTAAAGTGCCCACTACATTTACTATAGAATTGATGGTTTATAATTGTATAAAAAAACTATTCATGCTTTCCGGATACAGAATAAGCTCTAATATGATAAATAGATAGATCTTTAGGAGAGGTATTAAGTTTACCTGACTGAAGACATGGATTTTGAGTTAGTTTTGTCCCTTCAAATTTATCTATAAAAATTATAAAGTAAAAATTATTAAATAAGTTAAATCAATTTACATTAAATATTAGGTTTCAAGCATACATGTAGATTGTGCTTAAACAGACTTCTGAAGTTAAATTAATAATATTATTGTCATGATGTGATTGTGATTTCATTAAAGTTTATTGTCTATATCAGTTGACTCAGTCAGTTAAAGCTTCCACCTAACAAAGTCAAAGTGTTGAAGCTGATGCATGGATAGCCAAGGGCATTCTGATACTTTTACATTCTCTCTAGATACTTTCAACATTAAGAACCTTGGTCAAGAAAGAAAGATGATGGAAGACAGTGACTAATAGCACCACCCATCAATAATGATGGAACTTTATATTTCATAGGTAAATTATCTGGATTGTGATTGAAACTAATGAAAACACATAAAAATATATAAGAAGACTGAGAAGAACAACATCATCCTAAACTCAAAATTTCCATTGTCTCATCTCAAGATAGTCTGAGGCATTTAAAATTTAACTTATACTTCCAACTTTTCAACTGTTTTATGTTCTTTTTTTCTTTTCCTAAAAATGCTAATTTTCATAGTACATCACTTGTGGTAGGCAGAATAATGATTCCCTACAGACGTGCATATCCTAAATCAAATAATTCATGAATGTGTTATGTTAAATGGCAAGGAGGAATAAAGTTTCCTGATAAAATTAAAGTCGATAATCAGCTAACATTGAGATGGGAACTTATCCTGAATTATCCCAAAGGGCCTAATGTAATCACAAGTGTCTGTAAATGTACAACAGGGAGGCAGAAGAAGAGTTAGTGTTAGAATGATGTGATGTGAGAGTTACTTACTCACCCAGTTATTGTTAGCTTTGAAGATGGAAGGATATCAATGAGTCAAGTAATGCATCTATTAATAGCTTCTAGGCCTGGAAAAGGCAACTAAAGAGTTTATTCTTTAAAGCTTTCAGAAAAAAATGTAGCCCTTCCAACATCTACATTTCAGCCCATTGAAATTCATTTAGGGCCATTAACCTGTAGAACTATAAGAATATATTTGTGTTACTGTAAGCTGCAGAGTTTGGGATAATTTGTTACAGCAGCAAAGGAAACATATACGTCATTCAAGAGCATTCTTATCAGTATCCTTGATATCTTGCCTTACACTTTTCTAGAACTACATTGTCACACTTGAATTATTCAATTTTTTCTTGAATTCTGGAGTGGATAAAATCTGTTTTTGACAATTAATTAATTATGCCAAATAGAAGAGTATGCACAGTATTAATGTGGCAGAGGAAGGATCTATTATTTACTTCATTGTTGATTTCATTGAATACCAATCATAATTATTTTATTTTATATTTTATTGTATAATTAAATAATAGTCATTGAATAATAATCATATTATCCACTTCCTTGGATTATAGATGTGAATTTTAAAGTTTTGAGAATCTTTTTAAATCTATGCATTTGTTTATTTATTCTGTGTGATTAGGAAGAGTTAGATAGTTTTGGTATGTGCACACTCTGAAATCTTGATCAAAAGTCTGTCACTGCAAATTAATTGTTAAATTTTCAATATTAATAACACTATGGTATTACTAAAAATCTATTTTAATTACACTTACAATAGCTTCACTTTCTACATTATGAAGCATTTGCACCAAAACATTTTATTTAGCTGATATAACTTACTATCATAAAGTTACAAGTGTGGACTCTGAAATAAAACTGAGTTTAAATCTGTTTTTGTAATTTATTAATTGAAAGCCCTGGGCAAATTAGTTAAGATACATGTGTTTCAGCTTTCTCACCTATAAAATTAGTATAACTATATTTACATTGTATAATTGTTGCTGAAGATTAAATATAATAATTATTATGAATATAGCACACTGTAAGAACCCAGTAAAGATTAATGTCTTTATAATCATTTATTTGCATAATGTGCTCTTATAATTCACTGAGAAATTACTTACTTTTAGCCACAATTATCTCCAACTCTTCTGTTCTCTTAGTATAAGCTTTTTTATTTACCTGTCCTTCCTTCCTATCTTTAGGGGCAGTTGCTTTTAAGTCTATCTGAAGTTAAACCCTTCACTTCTGCCATCTCTACTCACCTTTCTTAATTTCTATAGAAAACGGATTCATCAGTCATTGTCTTTAAAACTGAAGTATTTAACTCACTCTCTGAAATGGTCTTTCTTACTCATTTTATAAACACATTGATTCTAGCTCTTCATAAGTAAACAGTCCCAAATCTATTAATATGTGTTCGATCACCCATCTCCCTTACAGCATCAAGCTTCCAGAAAGTGTGGACTGTTATTGCTGCCCACACTTTGTTTTCACTAAAACCTAAAACTATTCTTATTTATTTATTCATTGATATTAGTTATTTATTCATTGATATGGAGTCTCATGTTGTCACCAAGGATGAAATGCAGTGGCACCATCATAACTCATTACAACCTAGAATTCATGGGCTCAAGCAAACCTCCTACTTTAGCCTTCCAAGTAACTGGGACCACAGGAGGGCATCACCACACTCAGATTATTTTTAATTTATTTTTATTTTTATTTTTTTGTAGAAATAGTATCTCACTCTGTTGCCTAGGCTTGTCTCAAACTCCTGGCCTCAAGCAATCCCCTTGCCTTGGCCTGCCAAAGTGCTGGGATTATGGATGTCAGTCACTACACCCAGCCCATAAAACTATTATTAATAGCATTATTTATGGCTTTGCAAAACCCAAAACTATAAAAACCCTAGAATAAAATCTAGGCAATACCATTCAGGACATAAGCACGGGCAAATAATTCATGATGAAAACATCAAAAGCAATAGCAACAAAAGCAAAAATTGACAAATGGTATCTAATTAAACTAAAGAGCTTCTGCACAGAAAAAAAAAATATCAGACAGAACAGACAACTTACAGAAAGAGAGAAAATTTTTGCAATCTATCCATCTGAAAAAGGTCTAATAACCAGAATCTATGAGGAACTTAAACAAATTTACAGGAAAAAAAAAAACATTAAAAAGTGTCCAAAGGACAGGAACAGACACTTCTAAACAAATATTCATCCAACGAGCATATGAAAAAAAGCTCAACATCACTGATCATTAGAGAAATGCAAATCAAAACCACAGTGAGATTTCATCCCACACCAGTCCCAATGGTGATAATTACAAAGTCAAGAAACAACAGATGCTGGGGAGGCTGTGGAGAAATAGGAAAGCTTTTACACTGTTGGTGGGCATGTAAATTATTTCAACCATTGTATACGACAGTGTGATGATTCCTCAAAGACCTAAAGACAGAAATAACATTCAACTTAGCAACCTCATTACTGGGTATATACACAAATAAACATAAATTGTTCTGTTATAAAGACACATGCGCACATATGTTTACTGCAGTACTATTCACAATAGCAAAGACATAGAATCAACCTAAATGTCCATTGCTGATAGACTGGATAAAGGAAATGTGGTACATATACACCATGGAATACTATGCAGCCATAAAAAGGAATGAGAGTATGTCCTTTGCAAAGATGTGAATGGGGCTAGAAGCCATTATCCTCAGCAAACTAACACAGAAACAGAAAACCAAACACCACATGTTCTCACTTATAAGTAGGAGCTGAACAATGAGAACACATCAACATGGAGAGGGGAACAACACACACTGGGGCCTGTCAGTGGGTTGGGGGAGGAAGAGCATCGGGATAAATAGTTAATGCATGTGGAGCTTAAATACCTAGGTGACGGGTTGGTGGGTGTAGCAAACCACCATGGCACACATTTACCTATGTAACAAACCTGCACATCCTCATATGTATCCTGGAACTTAAAATAAAATAATTGTTTTTAAAAAAGGAATTGTTTATAATTTTCTCCTTCTTTATGATTCTACCCTGTGGTCACTTCTGCTAAAACCATTTTCAAAAATTTGTGGGTTTTCTTATCTTATTCACTACCAACCCAAGTTTCTTCCACTCCTTCTGAGAATGTTTATTTTCTGTCTTCTTTTCTAGCTTTTACTCCTTTTCAGATTCACTATATGCTAAGGCATTATATTTTAATGACTTTTTCAAATGACTTGGGGAAACACATTCATTTTCAGAAACAAATGATTATCAAATCTCTACTCAAATGTAGCCCCTGTCCTAAATTTTAGTAGTTTATTTTAATTCTTCTTCCGGTTAAGCACACATAAATGTCTTGCAGCACCTCAAAATTTAATATTAGGTAGTGAACATGCTGCATGTCTATTCCTATGGAAATAAAGCCTGTTTCTCCTCCTCTACTCTCTATTTCAATTAGCAAGTTCACTTCAACCTCCCTCTCTAGCAGTTTCAAATGCACTCCTTGCTGCATCTTTTAAATGCTGCATTTGATTCTATCACCTAATTATTAATTCAGCATTTATCACATAGATATTGAACATATACTGTGTGCTATGAACTACTAAAAGCTGAACATGCAAAAATAAATGAGAAAAAATTTCCCCCATAGAGGTAAAATGTGACGAATGAAGAAAGGCTAGCTGTGTGTGGTTTTGTGTGTGCAACTTTGAAATGGGTAATGCAGTGGATACTGTGTTTGACTCTCGAAGAGCCTTTCTATCTAAAATAATTAATCTAAATCAATACTGTTAATTACAATCTCACTGCTGTTGAATAATTTGTGAATGGCTATTTGATTCGATTCTCATATATGAGATATGAGGATCCACCTGCTGGAGTACCCTGGGGAAGTCTCCGTCCTAAATGAGAGCCACAGGAAGTTTTTCTTCTTCCTGCAAACTTCATCATGATTACAACTGTTTTTAGGTCTACTGTCACGCAAACAGAAAATGCTGCTTTTCAAGTATATATATATATCCATGGTTGTTTACCACAGGACATTTGATGAATCATTTTCTTATTTAATAGTGAAGAATTAAGAGTATGATAATTTTTCTTTAATATTTATTTAATAGATTCATTACAAATCAATGGGTAATAACATGTCCCTCTGAAGAATGAATGATGTTGATGTTCCATTGTTCTCAATATTTTGTTAAGAGCAAAGTTACAACTTTATCTTTGGTAACCTTTGTCAACCTTTATTAAATGTAAAATGTAAAAGAAATAAAAACGCCTTTTGGCCAGGCGCCGTGGCTCACGCATGTAATCCCAGTACTTTGGGAGGCCGAGACGGGTGAATCACGAGGTCAGGAGATTGAGACCATCCTGGCCAACATGGTGAAACCCTGTCTCTACTAAAAATACAAAAAATTAGGCAGGCGTGGTGGCAGGTGCCTGTAGTCCTAGTGAGAGGTGACAGCATGCTGGCAGTCCTCACAGCCCTCGCTCGCTCTCGGCACCTCCTCTGCCTGGGCTCCCACTTTGGTGGCACTTGAGGAGCCCTTCAGCCCACCGCTGCACTGTGGGAGCCCCTTTCTGGGCTGGCCAAGGCGGGAGCCGGCTCCCTTGGCTTGCGGGGAGGTGTGGAGGGAGAGGCATCAGCGGGGCTGCGTGCCGCGCTTGTGGGCCAGCTGGAGTTCCGGGTGGGTGTGGGCTTGGCAGGCCCCTCACTCAGAGCAGCCAGCAGGCCCTGCCAGCCCCAGGTAATGAGGGGCTTAGCACCCAGGCCAGTGGCTGCGGAGGGTGTACTGGGTCCCCCAGCAGTGCCAGCCCACTGGTGCGGTGCTTGATTTCTCACCAGGCCTTAGCTGCCTTCCCATGGGGCAGGGCTCGGGACCTGCAGCCCGCCATGCCTGAGCCTCCCACCCCCTCCATGGGCTCCAGTGCGGCCCGAGCCTCCCCAACGAGCGCCACACCCTGCTCCAAGGCGCCCAGTCCCATTGACCACCCAAGGGCTGAGGAGTGCGAGCGCACAGCGCAGGACTGGCAGGCAGCTCCACCTGCAGCCCCAGTGCAGGATCCACTGGGGGAAGCCAGCTGGGCTCCTGAGTCTGGTGGAGATGTGGAGAACCTTTATGTCTAGCCCAGGGATTGTAAATACACCAATCAGCACCCTGTGTCTAGCTCGAGGTTGGTGAATGCACCAATTGACACTCTGTATCTAGCTGCTCTGGTGGGGCCTTGGAGAACCTTTGTGTCCATACTCTGTATCTAACTGATCTGATAGGGACGTGGAGAACTTTTATATCTAGCTCAGGGATGGTAAACGCACCAATCAGCGCCCTGTCAAAACAGAGCACTCAGCTCTACCAATCAGCAGGATGTGGGTGGGGCCAGATAAGAGAATAAAAGCAGGCTGCCGGAGCTAGCAGTAGCGATCCGCTCTGGTCTGTGGAAGCTTTATTCTTTCGCTCTTTGCAATAAATCTTTCTACTGCTCACTGTTTGGGTCCACACTGCTTTTATGAGCTGTAACACTCACCGCGAAGGTCTGCAGCTTCACTCCTGAAGCCAGCGAGACCACGAGCCCACAGGGAGGAACGAACAACTCCAGACGCCCCGCCTTAAGAAGTGTAACACTCACTGTGAAGGTCTGCAGCTTCACTCCCGAAGCCAGCGAGACCACGAGCCCACGGGGAGGAACGAACAACTCCAGACGTGCCGCCTTAAGAACTGTACCGCCTTAAGAACTGTAACACTCACCGTGAAGGTCTGCAGCTTCACTCCCGAAGCCAGCGAGACCACGAGCCCACCGGGAGGAACAAACAACTCCAGACGCGCTGCCTGAAGAGCTGTAACACTCACCGCGAAGGTCTGCAGCTTCACTCCTGAGCCAGCGAGACCACGAACCCACCAGAAGGAAGAAACTCCGAACACATCCGACCATCAGAAGGAACAAACTCCAGACATGCCATCTTAAGAGCTGTAACACTCACTGCGAGGGTCTGCGGCTTCATTCTTGAGGTTAGTGAGACCAAGAACCCACCAATTCCAGACATACCAGCTACTCGGGAGGCTGAGGCAGGAGAATGGCGGGAACCCGGGAGGCGGAGCTTGCAGTGAGCCGAGATCGCGCCACTGCACTCCAGCCTCGGCCAAAGAGCAAGACTCCGCCTCAAAAACAAACAAACAAAAAGAAAAACAAAAATACCTTTTCATCATTTATTTAAAAACTTCTGAGATAAAGCTATTTGTAAATGAATTGGGAGGGGATAATAATGGGAAAACACATTTTAAGGGCAGTTTTCACAGTGTTTAATATTGAAACTGAGTCTCACAAGACATACTTTTAAAAATTATTCAAAATTACAAGACCCAATTACCAACATAAATTTGATTTTACAGATAAGCTATATAAAGACAAAACATTATATTCCTGATTCCAGTTGCCAACACAGTAAAATAATTCATACTGAAAAAAATTTTATTTGAACACTCCAAATAATGTTAAAAGTGGTAGATAGAAATATCATAGCATTAAAATGTAGCTTTTTGTTTCAGACAATAATCAATTTCATACCCAATATTTTATCACAAATATTAAAAGCATGGTGGTAGGTAGTATAGTTAAAAGTCACAATATTTCAAGAAAGAGGTAATGCACATGCAGCCGGTTTAACATGTTTATTTTGATAAATTGAGTGTTGAATTTAAACATATAAGTCTCTTATAAGAGTGTGTAAGATAACTTACATCTTCAAATTTCTTAATAAAATAAGATTAGAAAAATTCATTATGAACTCAGTTGTGTACAAGTTTTTATGTGAATTATTAATTAAAAAGCGACAGTAAGGTGTGTTTTCTTTTCTGAAAACAGCAAAAGACAAACCTTAACATTTGACGTTTTTAAAATTCTGGACATTAAAAAGAACACACATGTACATAAATATTCTTTAAATTTTTCTAAAACTTAAGCACAAGTATAGTGTCTGAAATCTACAAAGTAGATAATAGATTTCCATTAGTTGCTTGGCAACATCATTTTATGTTCTGCAGTGGAATTTCAGATTGCTGAATTATTTTTAAAGCTATCTGCATAAAGTTGTTGGAAACTTGATCAGGTATAGTTAAGTTCACTGAAATTTCCATACATCTGAGTGCTTTGTATAAACTAAAATAATAATAGTATTAGCATATGACAGATGCACAATAAATGGCTGCCAATTTGCATTTTACCAATTATTATCTGTATGCTCAAAAATTTAAATTGCATTAACTTATTACTTTAAATTATATTAGGAAATATCATTTTCCAGTACTGAAACTGAATTCTGTATTAAAGAATATGGATTTCTCAATGTACTTGTACACACACACACACACACACACACAAACATGGCAAAAGTAGTGATTTTCCTTAGTGGTACAATTTTAAGTTTTCTTTTTTGGTAACTCCTGACACAGAATTCCTGATTTCTTATCAAAGCTGTACTTCTTTATATTACAAATTTGTGTTTTAAAAGCAGTTGCTCTAAAGTAATAAAACCAGCCTAAAGGGTTGTCACTAATTATTTGCAGTAACTTTACCAGGTTACTTTCCTATGCAAAGAGACAAATATATAAGAATCAAGGAGAGAGAATGTGAAAAGAGGTGAATATGTATTATGTTTGAAGTTCATAGACTTGCATGGGTGAGGCACGGGAATCAAGATACTCAGAAGTTGACTATAATTTGATATAAGCTAAGCCTCTTTGTAGGTACAAAAAATATTTGGAAAAAAAAACTGTTATGAGAGGTGAGAAAGTACTAAGATTTTTGAGTTGTAAACTTCCTTTTCCATGTATTGGCACTAGTATTTCACCACTTCCTGGGACTTCAAAATTTAGGATGGTTCTTTATTGTAATTATTATTTTTAACATTTTTGCTTACTTATTTTTTTCTTTTGAGTTTTATGTTCAGGGGGTACATGTACAGGTTCGTTGCATTGATAATTTGCAGGTCACTGAGGTTCGGTGTACAAATAATCCCAACACACAGGTAGTGAGCATGGCACCTAATAGGTAGTTTTTCAAGCCACTCCTCTTTCCCACTCTCCCCACTTAAGTGGTCCCCAGTGTCTATTGTTCTTATCTTTGTGTCCATGTGTATTAAATGTTTAGCTCATATTTATAAGTGAGAACGTGGTATTTTGCTTTCTGTTCCTATGTTATTTTGCTTAGAATAATGACCTCCAGCTGCATCCATGTTGCTGCAAGACATGATGTCATTCTTTCTGTTATGGCTGTGTAGTATTCCATGGTGTACATACATATTTTTTTATTCGGTCCACTGTTGATAGGCATCAAGGATGATTTCATGCCTTTGCTATTTTGAATAGTGCTGCAAAAAACACACAAGTGCAGGCGTCTTTTTGATATAATGATTTATTTTCCTTTGGTTATATAGCCAGTAGTGAAATTGATGGATCAAGTGAAAATTATCTTTCAAGTTTTTTGAGAAATCTCCACACTGCTTTCCACAGCAGCTGAACTAATTTACATTCCCAACAACAGTGTTTAAGCGTTTCCTTTTCTCCACAACATCACCAACATCTGTTGGGGTTATTTTGGCTTTTTAATAATAGCCATTCTGACTGGTATGATATGGTTTCTCATTGTTGTTTTAATTTGCATTTATCTGATAAGTAGTGATGTAGAGCGTTTTTTTTATGTTTGTTGGACAATTGTATGTCTTTTTTGAGAACTATCTGCTCATGTCTTTTGCCTGTATTTTAATTGATTATAATTTTGTTGTTGTTGATGTTGAAGTTTCTTATAGTTTCTAGATAATAGACCTTTTGTCAGATGCTGTTTTTTGCTGTCGTTTATTGTTTAAGTTCCTTGTAGTTTCTAGATGTTAGACCTTTGTCAGATGCAAAACCCCATCCACAGACTTCACAAAACGCTTGTAGAACTGATAAAGGACTTCCATAAAATTTCAAGATACAAAATCAGTGTACAAAAACCAGTAACATTTCTGTAACATCCAAGCTGAAAGACAAATAAAGAATTAAATCCCATTTACAATAGCCATGATAAGAATAAAATATCTAAAAATATAGATAACTCAGGAGGTGAACTACTTCTACAGCGAGAATTACACACACATTGCTGAAGGAAAACAGAGCTGAAACAAATGAATTAAAAAAAATTCCATTTTCATGGATAAAAAGAATCAATATTGTTAAAATAGCCATTCTACCCAGAATAATTTATAGATTACATGCTATTCCTTTCAAACTACCAATGATATTTTTCACAAATTAAAAAAAAAGTTCTAAAATTCATAAGGAAACAAAAAAGAACCCAAATAGAGAAAGCAATTCTAACCAAAAAGAACAAAGCCAGAGGCATCATACTACCCAACTTCAAACTATGCTATAAGGCTCCAGAAACCAAAACTGCCTGGTACTAGTAAAAAAAAAAAAAAAAAAAAAAAAAAAACACACACACAAGAACAAACAAACAAACAAAAACAGGCACATAGAACAATGGAACAGGCTAGAGAACACAGAAATAAATTTGCATACCTACAACCATCTGATCTTCAATAAAGTTGACAAAAACAAGCCATGGAGAAAGGACTCCCTATCCAATACATGGTGCTAGAATAACTGGCTAGCCATTATCCTGCAGAAGATTGAGACAGGACCCTTCTCTTCAACACACACAAAAATTAACTCAAGATGGATTAAAGACCTAAAACTCTAAAAACTCTAGGAGAAGGCTTAGAAAATGAAATTCTGGACATTGGCCTTGGCAATAAAAGTAATAAGTGGAATTTATGACTAAGTCTCCAAAAGCAATTATGATGAAAACAAAAATTGAAAAGTGAGACCTAATTAAACTATAGTGCTTCTGCACAGCAAAAGAAACTATCAACTGATTAAACAGACAACCTACAGAATTGGAGAAAATATTCACAACTATACATTCATCAAAGGACTGTTCTTTGATTCTGTGTTTTCCTGTTGAGAATAATCTGGAGAGGTATTTTGGTGTCTACAGTGTAAAGTCAACCTCTCTTAGTGGCATTCAAGCTAGTACTTCATTTGGTCTCAAACTAGAATTGCAGCTTTATTTCTATTGAGGAATGTTCTGCCAGAGGCCCAGTGACATTTACATCCCAGGCATTTTCACAATGATGTTGGCTTTGATATTGCCCAGCACCAACCTCCTTTGTAACTGTTTTTTGAAAAGAAGAAAGAATTTCTGCTATTTTCTCAGTCTGAAACAGCCTGCCTCAATTTTTTTTCTCTCTGTAGCACAGTATTTAGAGTGTTTTCAGTCCCAGATCAGTTTCTTATCTTTCTTAACACATTAGTTGTTTCTTTCCCATACTATGAAAACCTTTATTATCATGCCGTTCTTCATTGTATTGCAGTAAAATGTTTATGTATCAATTTCTGCCACTTGATTGTACACTTTGCTGTGGCAGAAATTATGTTGTAGTTTCAGTGCTCCTGATATAAAAAATAGAGAATAAATATATACTTCTCTCAAAATTCATAATCATTTTTGGCCACAATGCCTTAAGATGCCCTTTCTTCATAAGACAACTGTATTCTCATTTTATCCACATAGATTTTTTAGTCTTTCCCAAAACATAAATCTCCACTCATTTGCATTAATAAAATTGGATCTTTGACAACCTTTTCATGACTCTCTTTTTTCTGTATCCAGAGAGTCCAACTCATAATACTCTTGGTCAAGAAATAATTATTAATTTACTACAAAAGTGTTCTAAGTTTACATTCAAAATTTTTTAAGTATGTAGTCAAAATAGACTGAACACCATATGCTGTGAAGAAAAAAAAAAAAGCAAATTGCAACATAACATAACTTTGCTCCTGAGCATGTTATATTTCAGGGCAGATAAACAGCACATGTAGCCTGAGGACATGATAAAAACTACTTCTAACTTGAGTCCCTGAACACTTACATTAGTCCAATGGGCACTAATATGGTTAGGCTTTGTGTCCCCACCCAAATCTCATCTTGAATTATAATCCCCCTAATCCCCATGTGTCTAGGGAGAGACCTGGTGGGAGGTAATTGGATCATGGGGGTGGTTTCCCCCATGCTGTTCTCATGATAGTACGTTCTCATGAAATCTGATGGTTTTATAAGGGTCTCTTCCCCCTTCACTTCTCACTTTGCTCTCTCCTTTCATCATGTGAGAAGGTCTAAGCTTGCTTCACCTTCACCTTCTGCCATGACTGTAAATTTCCTGAGTCCTCCCCAGTCATGCATAACTGAGTCAATTCCTCTTTCCTTAACAAATTACCCAGTCTCGGATATTTGTTTACAGCAGTGTGAAAATGGATTAATAAAGACACCCACAAAACTTACTAAGAATCTGTTTTTACATAATGAAGACTATTTCTGGTCTCAAAAGACCTTGTTTATCTTAGTTTTGGTGTCTGATCTGTATTCCAAAAATGTTGCCCCAACTTTAGAAATTGGAAAGGAGTAGGAAGATTTTATACTTTCTTTCCTTCTCCTCTAGTTTTTATTATTATTTTTACTCTTTTGGTGAAGAATATACAACATAAAATTTATTATCTTAGTCATTTTTAGGTGTAAATTATAGTAGTGTTAACTATATGAAAATTATTTTGGAACTGATCTTTAGAAATTTTTCATCTTGAAAAACTGAAACTATAACCATTAAGCAACAAAACAAACAACAACCTTTTCCTCACTCCTTCCTTACTCTGGAAACCATCATTCTAATATCTGTTTCTAAGAACTTAACTACTTTAGATCTCAAATTAGTGGAATAAGACAGTATTGTGTGTTTGTATGTGTGTTGCTCATTGCAACCCCTGCCTCTCAGGTTCAAGTGACTCTCCTGCCTCAGCCTCCCGAGTAGCTGGGACTACAGGCATGCACCACCACACCCAGCTAATTTTTGTATTTTTTTTTTTTTTTAGTAGAGATGGGGTTTCACCATGTTGGCCAGGATGGTCTTGATCTCTTGACCTCATGATCCACTCAACTCAGCCTTCCAAAGTGCTAGGATTATAGGCCAAATTTATAAATTTCCTTCTTTAAGGCTGAATAATATTCCATTTTATGTATATACCACATTTTCTGTTACATTCATTTTTTGATTCCTAGTTAGGTTACTTCTGCTTCTTGGCTACTTTAAATTTTGCTGCAAATATCTCTTCAATATCCAATTTTCAATTATTTTGGTTATATGCCCAGAAGTGGGACTGACTGGTGGATCATATGATAATTCTACTTTTAATTCTTGAGATAACTTCAAACGGTTTTCCATAGCAGCTGCACATTTTATATTCTAACAACAGTGCATAAGTGTTCCAGTTTTTCCACATCCTCTCCAATAAATTGTTTTTATTTTCTATTTGTTTTTGACAGTGGCCACCCTAATAAGTTATATCTCATTGTAATTTTGATTTTCATTTCCCTGATTATGATTATTAGTGATACTGACATAATTATTATGCTTGCTGACTATTTATATTAATATATCTTCCTTGGAGAATTGACTATTCAATTCTTTGAATATTTTTAAATTAAGATGTTTGCTATTAGATTGGTGAAAAAGTAATTGCAGTTTTTGCCATTACTTTTAACCGATAAATACTGCAATGATTTTTGCATCAACCTAGTACTTTGTTGTCATTGTTGAATACAAAGAGTTCTCTATATATATCTTGGATTTTAACCCCTGTTCAGATACATAATTTGCAAATATTTTCTCCCATTCCATATGCCTTTTCTCTGTGGCAGCTATTTCCTTTGCTGTGCAAAAGTTTTAAAGTTTGAAACAATCTCATTTGTCTATTTTTACTTTTGTTGATTGTGCTTTTGGTATTATATTCAATAAATCATTGCCAAATCCAATGCCATAAAATTTCCCTCTGTTTTCTTCTAAGAGTTTGAGAATTTCAGATCTTACCTTTCAATCTTTAATCCGTTTTGAATTAATTTTTGTGTATGGTGTGAGTTAAAGGTCCAAGTTCATGTTTTTGCATGTGAACATCCAATTCCCAACACCATTTGTTGATGAGAAAATTATTTATTCGTTGTGTAGTCTTAGAACCCTTTCTGATGATTTAACTTTATACACAAGGATTCATTAGTGTGCTCTTGTTTCTTTTCCATTGCTCTGTATGTCTGTCTTTATGCCAGTAATGCTTTGGTTTGAAAGGGTATAGAATTTTATCAAATGTTTTTTCTACATCAATTGAGATAATCATGTTTTTTTTTCCTTCATTCACTTAAAAATCTGTTTTCTCTTGTGAGTTAACTGTTCTAAAGGCAGAATGGCAAACTGAATAGAATAGAATGATAGCAATCCATTTCCAAATGCAAAATAGTGGCAATGATGCCAGTGTTATACATTAAAGTAGCAAATGCTGTATTTATCACTTATTTACTTTTTGATATTAATGTCCACTAAGGGGACTAAGCTAATAATATATTAATATAAACAAATTAAAACAAGGTTTTCTTTTCATCAGTCTCAGTAGATCCCCTTTGATCTTTTATAATTCTTCATGTGATGACTTCACTCAGGTTCTGATGCTGCCTTTCTTTACTGGAATATCAACTTACTATTCTGCTGCTGCCTTCTATCCATCACAGCCATTGCACAAAAAATCCAGAGAACTATGCTATCTCAAATGAGATATAGGATTGGCATAATAAGTTTTCCTTTGTTAATGATTCAAGAAGTTTTGTAACATTAACATTACTGTTTAAATAGTATCTCCAAATTAAAATTCTGATGTATTCTCAAATTAAGTTCAAGGTTTTTACCTGCTCTGGAGGATGAAGAAAGATTAGAATATGTTGTTCTCTAGCTCTAGCTCTGATTTGCAGGTCTGCAATTTCTTAGCTTTCTCTCATATTTTTGGCTGCCCTTTCATCATCACCTTCACTTAACTCTCTTTCTCACCTACACTCTATTGGGCTTGTAAACAAAATTATATCTAATGCATAGGTTTATATAAATTACATATAAACATATGTGTATGTGCATAGATAGATATAGAGGGTCATAATTTATATTTATGTCTACCTTGAATATATTTTCATAGTGATTTTCTTCATATTTGCATAGTTTTAAAATTTTAAATTCCAAAAATAGGGTATGAGATAACCTTTTTCTATAAGGTTGATTGATATTTGACCAGGATTGTTATTATTCACCATTCCAATAGGTTGAATAATTTATGTTGTTCCTTTCTCAACATAAAGAAAGAATGCACATTTTAAAATACATTTGTCGTTGTCATGTGTCTAGGATGGCTGCAAAGAGTCCCATATGTTGATATACGTAACTTGTCTGATTTTTATGGATATGAATGAAACCTGTGTATATGTGATAATGTTATCCTATTGGCAAAGAGATTTTTTTAGTAGAAATAATTAACTTTAGGGGTTTTTGTAGGTGTCATAAATGTCCTTAATCAATTGACATCTGTGAAGGAGATTATTTGAGTGAGATTTCTATAGGAGGGGACCTTGTAAAAGGGTGAGCTTTAAAGCCAGAGATACTCTCTACTTGCCATTGAATACATATGTCACAAGGCAAAAACTAGAGGACAACCTCTAAGAGGTAAAAATGGACTCAATTGACAGCAATAAAATAGGGACTACCTGCAAGGAACTGAATTTTTATAAATGACCTGAATCATCTTGAAAGAGGACTCTGAACTCCAAATAAAAGCTGTAGCTCAGCTAACACACTGATTACAGCCTGTGAGTACCTAAGCAGAGGACTCATCTGACATATATGTGCAGTCTTGACCCATGGAACCCATGAGATAACAAAGGTTGTATTAAGTTGCTAAGTTTGTTATAATTTGTTATGCAGCTAAAAATCAATGATTTTTTTAAAGCTATATATATATTCCTCTTTCTGTGGATTACCAGCCGAAATCTTTTGCTCATGTTTTGGTTGTGTTCACCTTTTATAGAAGTTCTTTACATATTTCCAGTACTCATCTTTTGCCTGTTTTATAGAATGTAAGTTACTTCTTTGCATATTTTATTTTAATAATGGTGCAATTTCATACAGATTTTTAATCATGTTGATACAATTGAGCTATTAAACTTTTACATGGTTTCTGTTTCTTGATTTGGCTTATGAAACTATTCCCTACAAGGTCAACATACACCTCTATAAAAGAATAGCACAAACATAATGTGTATTAGCCAAACAAACTACCAAACATTCTATATGGATTGATTCATTGTACATAAGTTTCAAAAAGAGAAGCTACTGCTGTGTGTTAGAAACCAAAATTTGTGTGACCTATGGGGTAGTCATACATCCCATCTCACTAGAGTGGGATGGGAAATAAAGAAAGGGCACTCTATTATGCTAGTATGCTGTATAACTTGATCTAGTGTTGGTTTCAAAGGTGTATTTAAATTGTAAAAATATAATAAGTTGTACCCTGACAATATGTGTACTTTTCAGTATGCTTGCTCCTAATAGCAATAGCCTGTTTTATCACTGCCATATAGCATACATACCATCATATGACTATACTACAAAATATCAATCCAGTTTACTGCTGATTGGTATTTACATTATTTTGATGATTAAAAATAATGCTATTGAGCCAGGCATGGTGGCTCACACATGTAATCCCAGCACTTTGGGAGGCCGAGGCTGGTGGATTGCTTGGGCCCAGGAGTTTGAGACCAGCCTGGGCAATATATTGAAACCCTGTCTCTACTAAAATACAAAAATGTGCCAGGTGTGGTGGCACATGCCTATAGTCCTAGCTACTTGGGAGGCTGAGGTGGGAGGATCACTTAAGCCAGGAGGTTAAGACTGCAGTGAGCTGTGATCATACCACTGCACTCCACCCTGGGCAACAGAGCGAGACCATCTCTCAAAAAAAATAGTGCATTATAAACATTTTTATATATGTCATTGGTCAAACTATACAAGCTATGTAAGTATTTCTTCCATTTAGCTATCTAGTAGTTTAACTGTTGAGTTGCAAGATTTGCTGTTGTTCAGCTTTGAGTGATATTGGCAAAAGACTTTTCAAGGTGGAAATTGGCAGACCGAGAAGCAACATATAAGCATATCAGATATTTCACATTTTACAAATAATGTCATTTTCATTTTAGCCATTGAAAGAGAAAGTACACAGTTGTATCCCACTGTGATTTCAATGTACATTACCCTAATGAAATGTTGAGTAACTTTTAACCTGACATTTGCATATCTTTCTTTGTGAGGTGCTTATTCATAGCAATTATCACAATCTGTTAGATGTTGTTATCAGTTGTTGATTTGTAGAAACTCTTTATTATGAATATGGGTCTTTGTCAAGCATGCATTTTCTTCTCCTACACTGGGACTTGTCTTTGTAACTCCCATCATAGTGACTTTTGATGAGCAAAAGTTATTTTATTCCAATGAGTAATTATTTTTTTCTTTGCTTTACTTTGTGTGCCTTATGTCAAATATTCATCTCACTTTGAACAGTGCTATTTTCTTATTGTTTAGTATGGAACTGGAAAACATGTATAATAGTATTGTGTTTGATAGCAAGAGCTCAGTATATTTAACTATCTGCAAATGAATCCTACTTTTCCTACTTGTCAGCTGTATTATTTTGGGAGGTATCTTAGTCCACTTTGTGTTGCCATAAAGAAATAACTGAGGCTGAATAATTTATAATGAAAACAAAGTTCATTTTGTTCACGATTTTGGTGGCTGGAAAGTTTATGATTGGCATCTGCATCTGGTGAAGTTCTCGAGCTGCTTTCACTTATGGTGGAAGGTGAAGAGGAGCAGGCTATAGAGGGATCACAGAGTGAAGGAGGATGCAAGAGAGGTGTGTGTGTGTGTGTGTGTGTGTGTGTGTGTGTGGCGGTGGAGAAGGGAGTCAAGCGTTTTTTAACAACCAACTCCCATGGAAACTAATAGAATAAGAAGTACTCCCTCCCAGTGAAAAACATTAATACATTCACAGGGGAATCACACATATGACAAAAACCCTCATTAGACCCCACCTCCAACATTGGGGATCAAATTTTAACATGAGTTTTGGGTGAAACAAACATACAAATCATAGCAGGAAATTCATTTAACCTTTCAACATGAATTGTTTGAAAAAAATAACCAACATATCTCATATAATAGCTATGAGAATTAAATGAAATAATATACATAGAAGCCATGAAACAACGCCTGGCATATAGAAAAACTGCACAATAAATTTAAATCTAAACGTATAGTAACTAGATGTATAGTTTTTGTTAATTCTATGTGTACAGAATAATACATAAAAGCTTATGAAAATTTGTGCTAATTGTCAAAAATAGTAGAAATTTTTCTGACTTAATTTTCAACAATTATGTTAAAACTCTTGCTTATTGAAAATAAAACGTAGATGATGAGTGAAGAAAATACATCCATCCATCCAGACACTTAGCTGCAGGCAACAGAATCTTAGTCTGGATAATTTAAGCAGGAAGGAATTTTTAAAAACATGTTTGGTGTGTTTATGTCATTGATATAGATGAACAACCTGATAAAGAGGTACACTATCAGGCATAACAGCCAACTCCATCCTGCAGAATGTTCTGCGGCTGACGGCTCCACTGCCTCCAGTCCTCCCTCTACATATAAAATGTGCATTTGTGCTTGTGCTTTGGAGAACTGAGTCTTGCTGCACCTCCTACTATTTTGAGAGAGAGAAATTACCACAGGACTTGCATCTTCAGATCACTTACTTCCAAATATCTGTTACCCTCTTTGTCTGGTTCTTTTCTGCTCTTGTATAATAAAGCCAGTTGTCACATTGTAAGCTGCCCTATGGAGAGTCCCATGTGGCAAGGGACTGAGGACAACCTCCACCCACAAGGCACTGAGAACCTGAGTGCCCTCATCTAACAACCTGTGAGGAACTCAGTCCTGCCAAAAGGCACTTGGGTAAATTTAGAAGTGGATTCTTTCACACTTGAGCCTTGAAATGATTGCAGCCCCAGCTGACAACTTGACTACAATCTTATGAGAGGTATTGAGCCAGAGAAACAAGACCTTCAATGCCTAGATTTCTGAACCACAGAAACTTTGAGATAATAAATCTTTGTTTTTTTAAGTCTCTAAGTTTTATGTTAATTTTTATGTAGCAATAGATAACTAATAGAGTCTCTATAGGTAATTTCAATATTTTCTGATAATGAGTATTAAAAATAATGAAACCCAATATTAACCATTATCATTATTAACCAAATAAAATCCATTAATTAGGATACTCAAATAAGTGGATTGATTTTTTCCAGAATTTTACTTTATATCTTCTTTAATGAAAATATATGAGAAAAAGAACAATATCAGGGTATATATTAGTGTTAAGGTTTTAGTAATGATGATGATTATTAAGATTTCTATGTTCAAGTACATGTTAACCATTGATATAAAAAAGATAAACCTTGAATTTTGAGCGTCTGTTAACTAAAGAGTAAAATTCATGTTCAGAGAGTCACACGTTTCTTGAGTGATAAAAATTGTTAATTAATATTTACGGAATAAATGGAAGACTAATTTTCTTCAGGATAATACTTTTTAAGAAAGAAAAAGGATAAACAAATTATAAAATGATTAAAAGTACGGATCAAGAAAGGTAGTTTCTCTTTTGTTTTAAGTGAAATTTCACCTTTGTTTAACCATCATAGTTAATTAATCCTAACAAAATTTATCCACTTAATCAAAACAATTTGGTCACTACAATTAATTTTTAAAAATCCTCTGTTATATAACACTATTTTTCTTTGTTGTTGTCGTTCAAATTAGCACATTATTTTCACATTAACATTTGAAAGAGGCAAACCTAACCAACGGGAATAAAAATATTCACCAAAATTGCTAATATCACTGCTGCTTTAAAAAATCACAACAGTCATTGAATTATTTTCTTCTTTTTATCATTGTTTTCTTTCAATATAAAAAGAATCACTTTAGACAAGAGACAGAGACCACAAAGGCAATTCGTCTTCAAAATTAACACTTTCTACATCAACTAACAAAAAAATGACATTTATGAAATGTTAAAGTTGAATTTTAACTCTCAGAAATCATAGAATTCCAAGTAATGTTACACAAAGCAATGTTAACAGTACTTACTGATATGCAGAATAAGCTTCATAATGTCTATTAAGAAACAGTTTACTAAAAAAAATGCTTCTTGATTAATATTATAGTATTTTTAACTTTGTATCCACCAATTAGAATGTTTTCTTCAGCACTTTTATTATGAAAAATAAAAAGGTTAGCTATTTCAAGCTTATAGTCTTCCACGTCTTTTATTAAAAGGCCATTGTACCTAGAAAAAGTAACAAAATTCTTGATAAAACAACATATATACGGCTATCATAGCCCAAATCTAGTACTTTTAAAAAATTTATCATTTAGGCCGGGCGTGCTGGCTCACACCTGTAATCCCAGCACTTTGGGAGGCTGAGGCAGGCGGATCACGAGGTTAGGAGATTGAAACCATCCTGGCTAATGCAGTGAAACTCCATCTCTACTAAAAATACAAAAAATTAGCTGGGCGTGGTGGTGGATGCCTGTAGTCCCAGCTACTCGGGAGGCTGAGGCAGGAGAATGGCATGAACCCAGGAGGTGGAGTTTGCAGTGAGCCAAGATCACACCACTGCACTCCAGCCTGTGCAACAGAGAGAGACTCCGCCTCAAAAAAAAAAATTACTATTTAAAATGCATTCTTTTAAATATGACTTTTACATTTAATGTTAAGGTGGCCAATTTTGTTGTTAACTTATAGACTGGAGACATTTAAAAGGATATATATTGACATGACAATGAAGTGAAACAGTAACACATAAAAATGATTTACTTATTTATTAAACAGCTCCACATTTACACCAAATCTGGTGCTATTTGGTGATACATGCTGAGGTAGAGATGAAGCATGGCTTCTAGGCTTAAAGGTTTCACTCTGGGGCCATACATTTCAGCAATGTGGTAGCTAGTGATTTTCAATTGTTAGGATTCACACTTTTGATAATTCTCTCCCATGTTTAATGGGATGATGTGTGAGAAAAATAGGCTTTTGTGAAATATGAGAAAGCTAGGTTATAAAAGATATTGCAACTTTCACCTTGCTCTACGAGTAACTTGCTCTAGGAGTAATCAGCTGCCACGTTCTGAGGCCATGACTATGGTCCTAAATAGAGATCAACATGGTAAAGATTTGAGGCTTCTTGACAAAAACAACCAGTAAGAAACTGAGCCTCTTACTGACAATCATGCTAATGAGCCATCTTAGAAGATCTTTCAGCCACAGGTAAGCCTTCGGATGACTACAGCCCCAGTTCACATCTTGGCTTCAACCTCATGAAAGATCTTCAGGCAGAAGTAACCTTTTATGCTTCTCTTGAACTCCTTACCTACAGAAAATGTGTGACTTAATAAATATTCTAGTCATGTTAAACCTTTAAGTTTGAAGGGTAGTCAGATATACTACAACAGATAACAAATATAAACACAACAGTATAAAAAAAAAGAAATATTAGCATACATGTATCATTGTAAATTTTTCTGTGCTTATGTATATGCCTGTTGATGGATGGGACAAAGAGAAATATATGCATATTCAAAATAATACCAAGAGAGAATATATCAGAAAAATTTGTGAAGTGAGGATATCCAATTTCCCCATGTAAAAACATGATGTGTGATATGGATTTTTAAAGAAAAATGGATATAATAAATTCTTCTCACATAGTCAATCATGCCAAAGACTGTTAAACACGTATTCTTGCCCACTGATGCACAGCAGGATAAAAATGAGAGGATGTTTAACCAGGTGTCTCTAGAGCTGACTACCATTTCTGTCAACCAAAATGCTCCAAATGGCTCCTCTCAGACTGTTTGCATTAATGAACAGATGATATCTAAAACCATGTGGGATTCTACACTTGCCTTAATTAAAATTAATTGTCCCATGAATGATTAATACTTAGTCTGAATTTTTTATAGTTTCTATATTACTGAGATGCTAAACAATGTAACTCATCTACATTTTATGTTGCTCTTTCAATCTCCATTAAAGAAATAATTACTGCATCTGTTTTCTTTTGCTAAATATGACTAATTGCTAATTTTTAAGCATTAAGAATTTACTAAAGAAATTTACCTGAAGAAATTTCTGGTGACTTTAGTAATTTAAATTTAACTTAGAACTATGAAAAACAACTATATAATACTAAATAAAACTTGAGAATGAATTGGTTTACTTTACCTGTCAATAAGAAGGCATATATACGTACTTGAATCTATTTTTGATAATTAAAAATTAAATATATATAAAATATTTAAATATCTCTGCAAAAGTAGTATTTTTCAAAATATTTAACATTTTTCCTCTGTTACAAAAACTTGGAAAATTATCACATCTGTATTTTTCTTGTAAAAAATAATCTTTTTCTAAATATATTTACTGCCATGCTCAAGAGACTATGTCTTCTAAATTAAAACATTTGCCAAAAACTTTCGACCCTAGGTTTAGCACCTAGTCATTTACTCTTACAAACTAGCGTTCAGGATTACAAAGAAGTTTTGTGATAGATCATAGACTGAATTAGTCATTTGTTTTTCCCTTGGAAAACATGGCCCCCTCATCATAGAGCTACAGTGGCCATTAATAGTTATAAAAAACTAGCTGGTTCTAGGAGTTAAATTTTTGACAAGTTAGTGGTAAATGTTTTTTCAAACTTGTTTTAAGCAAATTGTTTTATTTAAGTAAAATACTTAAATTTACCATTTGGGCTCATTAGTTCAACGATTTCATACTCAGTACCCAATTTATATTATACGTCGTTTATAAGAAAGCTAAGGAGACTGGCCAGGCGGAGTGGCTCATGCCTGTAATCCTAGCACTTTGGGAGACCAAAGGGGGCAGATCACCTGAGGTCACAAATTGGAGACCAGCCTGACCAACATGGTGAAACCCTGTCTCTACTAATCTCTACTAAAAATACAAAAATTGTCCAGGCGTGGTTGCGGGTGCCTGTACTCTTAGCTACTGGGGAGGCTGAGATGGGAGAATCACTTGAACCTGGGAGGGGCAGGTTGCAGTGAGCCAAGATCGTGCGTGCCTCTGCACTCCAGACTGGGGGACCAACTAAGACTCCGTCTTACAAAAGAGGAAAAAAAAAAAAAAGCTGATGAGACTAAAATATGAGTCTTTATTTGAGCATGCTTATTTTGTATACAGAAAAACTGAGACCCTATCACCCATTTTCACTTAAGTATACCAACATTAATGAATACAACAGGTATTAGAGAAGAAAAAGACTATAACCCACAATCTTTCAAGAGAAATACAAGTATTATGCTTAAATAGGATGGGTCAGTAACTTAAGAATTGACATTTTAGGCTGGGCATGGTGGCTCATGCCTCTAATCCCAGAACTTTGGGAGGCCCAGGCGGGCGGATCATGAGGTCAGGAGATCGAAACCATCCTGGCTAACATGGTGAAACCTCTTCTCTACTAAAAATACAAAAAATTAGCTGGGCATGGTGGTGGGCGCCTGTAGTTCAGCTACTCAGGAGGCTGGGGCAGAAGGCTGAGGCAGAAGAATCGCTTGAACCCGGGAGGTGGAGGTTGCAGTGAGCCGAGATTGCACCACTGCACTCCAGTTTGGGTGACAGAGCAAGACTCCATCAAAAACAAAAACAAAAACAAAAAAACACAAAAACAAAACAAAATAAAAGAATTGACATTTTAAAAATGCGTCTTGTAATTTTTATTCTAATTTTTATCAAAGTAACAAAGGTAATTAATTTATAAAAATAAAATGGTATTACATGGTTTATAATTATAAAAAAGTATTCTCCTGTCCCTAAACTCTCATTATTATTGTCCCAATTTTTAGAGTCATGCACTTTTAACTCAATTAGCTAATTTATCTTAGTATTTCTCTTAGTACGCTCTTAGCTAATTTCTCTTAGTATTGCCTAAGAGAAATTACTTAGTACTCTTAGTACTGCCTAAGAGAAATTTAGAAACATGGTTCCATGTTTCGAAATTCTATATGAGAGTACTTTAGGTTTTCTACACTTACCCAACTCCCCTCAAAACCCTTAAGATTTTATACAAAGGCATCCTTTCCTCCTATCTTCTCAAGATTTTGATATACAATATATAGCCAAAGCAATAGTCGGTGTTTACATTACTATGGAGATTAAACTATTATTCATTGTAGCAGGCAGAATAGATTCTAAAGAAATTCCCCCAAGCTTCTTATCCTCTGGTTATTTAATCAAACACTAATTTAACTACTACTGTGAAAGGATTTTGCAGAAGGAATTAAGTTTACTAATCAGCTGACCTTTAAATAGGAAGATAATACTGGATTATATGAATGGCTATAATGTGATTACATGAGCCCTTAAAACCAGAAGAGGAAAGTGGAATAATCACTTGAAGAGATGTGGCAGAAAATAAGAGTAGTGAGGCAGAGTAATGGAGGTCAGCAAGATATGAAGTGTGAGAAGGACTCAATCAACCATTACTTTTTGAACACAAAGAGGACCAAAAGTCCAGGGATGCAGGCAGCCTCTATAGAGGCTGAGAAGAAGCCCTGCCAAAACCTAGCAAGGAAGCAAGGACCTCAGTCCTACAGAACCATAGAACTGAATTCAGCCAACAACCTGGGTGAAATCTGAAGTAGAGTCTTCTCTGTAGCCTCCAGATTGAGTTCAGATTGGCCAACATTTTGATTTTAGCCTAGAGAGATCCTAAGCAGATTTTTTGGGCCCAGCCAAGCTCATTCATGTCTGATCTACACAACTCTGAGATAATAAATCACTGTTGTTTTGAATCTACAAGTTTGTTACAGCAGTAATAGGAACCTAATACATTCATCATTCAGGTATTTAACACAATATAATCACTTTTCATTTACTAGAAATGTCTGTGTTGAGATCATCCTTTACACTTGGCATATAGCATTCACCATGGCTGTTACCTTTGTCTTCTTCCAGTCGTGGATCTGTGCTTTCTCTAGATCCTAGAACTTTTTTTTACTCTTTCCTTTTTTTTTTTTTTTTTTATTTATTTTTTTTTTTTGTCACCCAGGCTGTAGTGCAGTGGCACAATCTCGGCTAACTGCAAGTGCCGCCTCTTGGGTTCACACCTTTCTCCTGCCTCAGCCTCCGAAGTAGCTGGGACTACAGGCGCCCGCCACCACGCCTGGCTAATTTTTTGTATTTTTTTAGTAGAGACGGGGTTTCACCGTGTTAGCCAGGATGGTCTGGATCTCCTGACCTCGTGATCCACCCACCTCGGCCTCCCAAAGTGCGGGGATTACAGGTGTGAGCCACCGCACCCAGCCTACTCTTTCCTTTATGTGGAAAGTATCCTTCAACAAGTTTCAGAGACAGAGAAAGTGCGAGCGAGAGAGAGAGATCCTTCAACAGGTTTCAAAGACAGAGAGAGAGAGAACCTTAAAAGATCTTTGTTTTTTAAAGCTTTTCTGAATTAATACTGTTACACTTTTCATTCTGCATTTTATCTGTTCTTTCTTTTTGGAAATTCAGTTACTGATAAACCGAATATTCTAGATACATGAATACATTTTTTAAATTATCTGTCTTACTTTCTATACTTGCTTTTTGTTTTGCTTTCTTGGAGTTTTTTTCAAGCTTATCTTAAGAAATCTCCTTTTCCATTTATATTTCTGATGTCATGTTTTTGGTTTCCAGAAGTTTCTATTGCATGTATATTCCTGAGTTCTTATTTTCTGAATATTTCTTTTTTATAGAATACTCTTCTTGTTTTATGGTGGAATTATAGTCTCCTGTATCTCTAAAGAGATATAATAATTTATTGTACCGAGCGTTTCTTTTGTTATCTCTGATATCCCAAATCTATGGCAATAATTGCAATAGAATTTTCTATGCAAGAAGAAAGCGTATTATCCCTTTTTGTATTTATGACTTACAGAATTTCTTTTGAGTATTCATAGTTGGAATGCATAAAATGTGTCTTTAGGCAGTCGTTTTTGATATTTATTGAAAAAACAGAAATACTGATAAATTATATTGCAGTTTCTATTTCAAAACAGGCAATGATGTAATTATAATTGGATGTGTTTTATTATTAAGTATTTTACTGACTTGAGAGAACTTTAATTTCAATTACATGGTGAAAAGAAACAAATCTCCCCTTATATCTAATAGTTGGATAGTCCACAGTGGTTATCAGTTTAATGCATCTGAATCTGTTTCTCCTCCATTACCCACATCTTCTGGTATTGACATTATTGGAAGTATTTGAATTATATTACCTCTGGCTCTGCAGCTTGTTATCATACCTGGTGAGGCAACTTGGTGGGAAGTACCAGTATTCCTGGAAACCATTTCTACAACAGGACAGCTAGCAGTAAAATTTAAGACTAAACAAATGTTACCGGGAACTGTATACATGTCATCTCCCTAAACTCAAGTTAAATGTATTCTCCACTCACCTTTCCCTAATTTGGATCCAAAAAGTACCTGCAGATCCTTGAGCACTACGTAATAGGGGGAAAATTGGGATGTAAGTGCTGTCAAAGTAAAAAAACGACAATGATCTTAACTGAATGCAAGTAATATTTTTAAGGTTGAAAATTTTACCAAAATATATGTCCATCTGAACACATTTCTGGGTCCCTCTCAAGGTCTTAGAAGGGGCCTATGCAAATTAAGGGCCCTGAAGCTTCTTTTATTAGCTTCATGACTTCTCTACTTCTGCAACCAATTTTCTTTGGGAGTCCACCACAGATACGAATTCGAAGTATAAATTTTGCCCTAAAAATTCTAAGAAATAGGTCAGGATTATACATTTAATGAATCAACTTCAAGTTAACTCTGTAGTTAAGCCTGAAAATTCACTTTATTATGCAGCTTAGATTATCTGCAACTGCATTATCCTGTGTAACCTATCAGAGATAAGGCAACGAGATAAAATTTCAGCATAACAGAGATACCTTACACTTGAATGTCAACTGATGCTCATTGTGAAATAGAAAGAAAAAAATTAAAATTTGAAAATTAAATTCTCTTGCAAACGAGAGTCCAAACAACTAAATTTCTCTGAAATTAAAATCTAAATTGTATTGTCTCATGCTTGAGAGTTGAAATTTAATGAAAATAAGTAAGAATACCATTGTTCGTAACCGCTTATTTCCACTCAATTTCATTTGAATTTCAAACCCTGAAGTAGAAATGGGCGGCTTATGGGATCTCTGATTTGGACTATGTTTTGCCAACAGGAGATAGTTCATTCAGGAAAGCCAATGATGTCTGAATCAAGGCATGCGCTCTCACAAATGTTACTTTCTAATAGCAGAAACAGTTAATAGGTCACATGAGGCCATTAAGCCCTAGCCTTAGGCATAACCCTCCTGGAAAACAAATAAATTTCGATTCTTGGAGCACTTATCCCAGGCAAAATGTCTCCCAGAAAGCAACACCCACAGTCTGTGAATATGTTTACATTGTGTTTGTTTTGTTGTTGTTGCTGTTGTTTTGTAGAGTGTATCAGTCATTTTATTGAAGGAATTGGAGGACACACAAATTACCCTTTTTCTAGTCATTTTTCTTAAGCCAATTCATTTCTCAAGAGTGTATTTTTCAAATTTCCTATCTTGGATATAATTCTGTGTGTTGATGTTCTGGAATGGGAGTAAAAGAAGTGGAATAGGAGATGCCATTATTTAGAAGACAATCCTCATATTTTTCAGTCTCATGCATCGATGTCACTCTTGGTGATGCCAGGTCTCCCCAAGTCTGAAAAGTCTCTAGTTCAAATTAACCAGGGAGTAATTTGTCCCCCATCATGTCAAAAAGGAATAGGACCCTTGACATAATGAGGTCAGGAAAATGATTTGAAGGTTTTAATTAAATGGTGTACTTTTAATCCATCTTGCTCTTTTCAGCACCTTTCCTCTATCTCTTCTACCTTCAGAGCTACTGGTACCTCTAATTCCAGAGCCTTTCGATGCTTCCATAGCAAGTTTTCTTCCTTTTTGTTGCCTCCTCACTCACAAGTAGTTGGATTTCATCCTTTTATTCTATGTTAATTCTATTACCAAACATCTGCCTATTTTAAATTCTTACAATTTTGTTGGCCTTGCTCATCCAGTGTCATTTCTCTAGCATACTTCTGCTTTGTTAGTGTATACCTTTTCTTTTCATTATAATTATTTCTAAGGTGTTTTGGATATATACAAGCTAAACACCTGCATTTAAGCTTTCATGGATGTTACGGACTGAATTGCATCTTCCCAAAATTGTAGGTTGAAATCCTAATGTTGATATTACTATATTTGGATATAGGGCCTCTAAGGAGGCAATTATGGTGAAAAGAGATCAGAAGGGTAGACCTTAATCTAACAGGACTTGTGGCCTTATGAGTAGAGGAAGAGATACCAGGAGTGTGTGCACACAGACAGGAGGGTATATGAGCACACAGTGAGAAGGCATCCATCTGCAAGTCAAGGAAAGAGGACTTACCAAAAACAAACCCTGTTTGCACCTTCATATTAGACTTCCAGACTACAGAACTGTGAAAAAGTACATTTTTGGTTATTTAAATCACTCAGTTTTTGATATTTTGTTATGGCAGCCTTGACAGATTAATACAATGTGAATCATTAAATATCACTTTATATTTTTAAATATCACTTTATTTTTCTTAACAAATTAACCATCTCACTCATGATTGTAACAAACAGATCATTCTCAGTCATAATTGAGGAATTTGCTCAGTCTATTCAGGGTACTGTAAGTAATTTGGGACACTAAAACATTTATAGAGTACACTTTTGGTTTTTGTCAACACTCATCAATTCTCAATGATAATATATTAAGCCTGTATCCTCCCTTGAAAATATGCTGTTCTTTGGCTTATTTATGTTCTGTGGCTTCTTTTGGGTCTTTAACATGATAGCCCTACAATGTACTGTGCAATCTTTCTAAATTCATTACATAGGGATCAATCTCAGATGTCCTGCTCCATTCCAGAGGCTCTGAAGTAGTGAATTAGGGCTCCCCTCCCGGGTCTCCCCAGAATCCTAATCTTTTTCTCTTTCTCTCTCTTGGTCATGGGACTCTAATCCCTTTCTTCTAACATTTTATCTTTTATGCTTCATTTTCTCACAGTCATTTACTGCCTCTTCCTAGAATGGCTCCACTAAAGTGATTAAGTCAGAGGTTGCAAACTCAAAGTATAAGTTTTGAATTTCTTCTATAGATTTTATTCTATTTGTATTTTATTTTGGCCAATAAAATGTTTTCCTATTTCAACCAAGTTTTTAAATTATAGATCTCAGTTCTCAGTTGAAAAAACTGTAGATCTGACAACATAGACTACTAAAATATCTATTGGAGATTAGTAATGCTACCTAATTTTATGTGAAAGATGAGTATTTTCTTTATAGAATGGATGTGTGTATACCTGCAGTCAGTCTGCTTCTCTCTTTACAATGTCCAGTGTCATTCTTATATACATTTGATTTGACAAAATAAGTTTTTATTTCAAGAAGTAGTAGAGTGACTACAAAGAGTTCTGCAGGCTGGGCACCAAACAGCCCCAGAAAATGTAATTTACATAGGTCATTAAGTGGATGACATTGCCCAAGTTCGTGTGCTGGAAACCTAGCACAATGATACAACTATACACAATAATCCTTAAACTTTGTTTTTCTCTCATATTCTTCTTTTTCTTCAGACATAAATATTCATTAGGCAAAGAAACACAAAGTTTTGTTTACCTCTTAGAATGGAGATGGTAAAAGTATCAGGACAACAAAACAGAAGTTAATATCTGAACAAATTATCCTAACACAGTAGTATATAAGAATAAACATTATTAAGATATAATCCATAGGAGTAAAATATTTAACACAAATGTCGCTAAAGACTGAAAATACTTGTAAAATGTTAAGGCCTTTATGAAATTTCCTTGACAGATAAGTAGTCTGTTATGGACTGAATGTTTACATTCCCCCTAATTCATATGTTAAAATCTGAATCCCCCATATAATGGGATTAGAAGGTGGGACCTTTGGATGGTAATTAGGCCATGAGGATGGAACCCTCATGAATGGGACTAATGCCCATAAAAAGAGACCCCAGAGAGCTCTCCAGCCTCTTTAGGTCATGTTGAAGATACAGAGACAAGTTGGCAGTCTGCAACACAGAACAGGGCCTTCACCAAAACTTGACCGTGCTGGCAACTTGATCTCAGACTTCTAGGCTCCAGAATTTTGAGAAATTAATTACTGTTGTTCATAAGCCAGCCAGCCAATAGTACTTTGCTATAGCAGCACTAACTGACTAAGATAGAGTCTAAATAAAACATCAAAAAATTGTGATTGCCATTGTAGTAAAGAGTACAGGACTGCAAACTGGAAGGTCAGAATTCTTATTCTTAATCTTCCCAGGATGCACTGCCATTATCTATTAAAAAAGGAACTAAACTAAGTGATTATTCAAAACGCATTTTATGTTTAGATTCTTTGAATATAATAAGTACTACAAACTCTTTCAATTCCTAACTCCGGAAGAATATAACATTGACTAGTGAATGCTCTTTTATGGTTGTTTCTAAAAGAAGTTTTTAGTAGAATGATGTTTGTGCTCAGAACAATCTTCTACTGACTTACGTTACTTGTAGTATCCTCATTTGTGATAGAAGAGGCTTTGGTTTGACTTGTTTTTTTTTTATTATTATTTTTCTGGAAGCCACTGCAGATTTAATTTCCCTTTAAGCAGTAGACTAATCACACTCTCTCCTTCACCCCACAGCTTGAACAGATTGAGAGTTTTAATGGTGAAAACATTCAGTGCAGGTAGGGAAAGCCCAGGAGGCTCCAGGAAAAGAGCCCTAAATTTAGTAAGTAAGAGAGATATAACAGCAGCATGAGTTCTGCTGTTTGGCTTCCAGGAAAAATTCATTCTTTATGCATTCTCATATTCTCAGTTTCTCCCTCCTCTTCCCCCACCCCGTGCAACCTTGATCCTATTTTTCTGAATTCTTATCCTTTCAGTACTCAGCAGACCCAGAAGAATAGAAAGCTGCTTGCTGCCATCTCTTCATCTAAGCCCCTCTTCTTCAGATTAATTCTTTATCTTTTGTTTCTCAGATCTGAAATATATTCTTTGCAAGACCATTACATTTCTAAGATTTTTCAGAACTCAATTAATATCATAATTGGCCAGCATCTTAAAACACATTTTGATGTATTGTATTTGGTGATTATCACTCAATTTGTCAATATTTATTGAGTACTCATTGCAAAATCAGAGTAGCAGGAAAAGAATTTAAAAAAAACACTGTAAAATACAAGGTCGGGTATGATAAAATGTTAGCTGGAAAGGCATATCCTTTAGATGAGACCCTAATCATCTCCTTGTTTCGGAACTATATATTCTACTGGAACTAATAGGAAGAATGAAACAAGCTATGGCAGAGAATCTTTTCAAGGACTGAACTTTCAAGTTCAGAGGATCTTTCTTCTCAGCGTTTATCTTCCTAGAATCTAAATGAAAGTCCAGTTAACAATATTTTTTTCTTTTACTATTGCCAGACTTCACACAAATTGGAAATATTTTATTTCAAAAATTAATGAAGGTTTTCTTGATCAGACATTTCAACTTTTTTTTTTTATTTAGCCTTGATTCTTAATTTTAAGGATAGTATGATTTTATACCAGTGTGGTTATATACCATTTGAGGGGAATGCTAATTGGTTATTATTTAATGGAAAAGTAAAAAATAGAAAAATAATAAATTTAATAACCATATCAAGACTTTATATTTCATGAATAATTGAATATGAAGCTGTGTATTTTGTATTTAGAGTGGTTTTTTTTATTGTTTTCTGGAGGTTGCATGCCACTGCTTTTAAGTCTTTTTTTACCTAATTTCTCCAATCTAAACTCTTCCTTTCTCCCTCATTTGTTTTTGTTGTCCTATGTAATTGACATCCATTTTTCTGCTGCCTTGTTTATGATTTCTCCACTGTTTTTAGGAAGCTTTTCATAAATACCAAGGCCCACTGTGGTAATTGCCTCTTGCTCTTCACTGTAATACTACTTATGTTCTGCCGTGCTTAGCAAAAGCAGACTGTATTGCAGAAAGTTTCAGACAAGATGTTTTGTAACATGGGTTCAGGTTACTGCTCCTCCACTTAAAATTTTTGAAGCTATAGTTTTCCATTTCCAAAATGAATTGAACATTTTTTCTATCTCATGGGTATATTGAGATTTAAATAGGGAAAAATGTAATATTGCACAACATGTTAGGTGTGACTTGTCTTCAAAAATACTGTAGGCTCTGTGAAAATAGAGATTAAAGTTCCTGAAATTTTTTCCTATTGTTTTGACTAAATCGTTGAACAATATAGGTATTCCATAAATGTATGTTGGTTAGTTGAATCCCAAATAGAGCTGTTGAAAACAATGCTGAATCTCTGTTAATAGTCAATATACTTTTCTTTCTAGTACATGTAATAAATACATAGCTGTTGGTAGTCATTATATTTATTGCAGCACCATTTACAATAGAAAAAGCTTGGAACCAACCCAAATGACCATCAATGATAGACTGGTTAAAGAAAATGTGGCACGTATACACCATGGAATGCTATGCAGCCATAAAAAAGAATGAGTTCATGTCCCTTGCAGGGACATAGATGGTGCTGGAAACCATTATTCTCAGCAAACTAATACAGGAATAGAAAACCAAACACTACATGTTCTCACTCATAAGTGGGAGTTGAGCAATGAGAACACAAAGACACAGGGAGGGGAACATCACACACCAAGGCCTGTCAGGGGATGGTGGGGAAAGGGGAGGGAGAGCATTAGGACAAATACCTAATGCATGTGGGGCTTAAAACCCAGATGACGGTTTGATAGGTGCAGCAAACCACCATGGCACATGTATACCTGTGTAATAAACCTGTATGTTAGGCACATGTATCCCAGAACTTAAAGTAAAATAATTTTAAAAAACCATATTCCATACTACTGTTTTGCCTTCGAGTGTTCCTTTAGAAAGTGCTGACCTCTGTAAAGACAGAGAGATAGATTTGCAGAAAGTTATTTGTTGTATTTTCTATGAACTAAAATTTTCTGTTTGCTTCATATCTTGGAAAGGCAGACAAAGATAATTTGAGGGAGAAAATCTGTCTTCAAGGCCACAGGAAATGTTTAGTTGAAATACGTTTTTACACTTTTATGTGCAATTCTCATTTGGTGCTACAAATATCACCTTTAAAAACACTAATTCCATTTATTTTGTATAATTTCTTATAATATTCTCTTTTGCCTTTTTTCATGGAGGGCTGTTTCCAGAAATCCCTGGTCAAATATGGCTCTTACATCTTTGAACTTCTATAGAACTAACTTATTTGGTGTAACTTGAATGGCCTTTAACACAATTTGTTGTGAATTTATTTTATTCTTGTCTTAATACATTTTATGAGCTTCATGTGGACAAATAAAGTGTTCTTTTCCTCTTAGTAGGTACAGTAGGCTGATAATAGCTCCCCAAATTAATCCACATCCTAAATCCTGGACATGTGAATGCTAATTTGTATAACAACAAAGACTTTGAAGAAGTGATGAAGTTAAGGATCTTAAAATAGGAACATTATACTGGATTATCTGGATGGGCACTAAATACAATCACATTTATCCTTTACAAAGGGAAAGCAAAGGGAGGTTTGACTATACAGAAGAATAAAAGGCCATGTGATCAGGAAAGCAGAGATTAGAGTGATGCAGCCACAGGTCAAGGGATGCTGGCTACCAGAAGCTCCAGGAGACACAGAATGAAATCCCCCCCAGAGCCTTCAGAGGGAGCTCGACCCATCTGAAACATTTATTTTGGTCCAGAAACACTGACTTTTGCCTTCAGAACCGTAAGAGAATAAATTATGGTTGTTTTATGCCACTAGGTTTGTGATAGCATTTTTATAGTAGCAATAGGAGACTAAGATAATGGGCAAGGTCTTTTTTTCTGTTTCAGTACATGAACGTTTGGTGTTCATTAAGAGTTTTATTTTGTGCTCTTTCTCATCTCTCCTCTTCTCTCCTTACTTACACCACATGTTTTCCCTGGACAATATCATAATCCTTTAATTTCAAATTATATCCATACCAGATGATTTACAAATGAATCTTTAGACCTGATCTCTCTCTTGGGCTCTGGATGCTTACATCCAGCAAGTTAAGAAAATCTGCTTTTTGAAATCACTAAAGCACCACAAAAATTAACATGCTAAAAAGGGAATGAGTTATGCATAGCAACATTCTTCTTCTGAATTCCATATCTCAGTAATTAACACCAATATCCAACCAGTAACCCAAGCCAGGAACCTCAGAGTCAGACTTGAGTTCGTTTTTTTCTCACCCACTGTTTCTCTATAGCCTCTAAATTTTTAGATGATAGCACCAAACATTTTCTCCAATATATTCATTTCCAAAACGCCATGCCACAAGTTTTCTTCAGGCCACTATGAAGTCTTACCTTAAATGGCCTCCTAACTTTGCTTCCAGTATTGTACACCCCAAACCTGACTCCATGCAGTCAGAAGAATATTTCTGTAATGCAAATTTGCTTACTCCATTCCCTTAATTAAAACCATGACATGATGTCCCATCATCCTTAAGATGAAGTACAAATTATTTAAGGAGCTCTACAAACCCCTTGGGTATCTGAGTGCAAATGATACCTTGAGACACAATTTCACATCTCCATTTCAAAACCTTACTCTCTAGTCATATTACATTTTTATTAGAAACAGCAATGTTCTTTTATGCCTCCAGAACATGGCTTATGCTAGTCTCTGTGCTAGAATGTTCTTCATGCTTCCCCATTCAACCGACAACTCAGTCTTCAGATTTCAATGAAACTTCAGGTTTCCTCTGTGAAACCTTCCCTGACATCTCACAGACTACTAGATAAGCAGCCTCCATCATGTGTTCACACACATATGTGTTCGATATTTCCCATGGTAGCTGTCCTCATAGTTTATTTTATTCTGATTGTATACTTGTCTGTCTCTCCTGACAGACTATAAGAACTAGAAAGGCAAGGGCCACATCTGTAGCCTCACCCCTAGTGATCAATTAATGTATATTTGCTGAATAAAAGACTATGGGTAGAGAACAAACTTTAAGGCTGCAGGAAAAGACGCAGCATTGATATATTCCTCTGGACTTTAATACTATATTTGCTCATAGAAATTTGCTTCAGATAATAAAAAAACCAAGGGTTGAACATCTGACCTCAACACTATTTTCATTTTAAGAGTATATTATAATAATATAACAGAAAACTTCGGTACAAAATGACTGCCAGTATAGTAGATTTCTTTCCAATTAAATTTTCTGCAACATGCACTTTTTAACTTTGCCTTCCACTCACTGTCTGCCGTAAATGAAACTCAAACTTACATGCATCAGGTCTACAAAACCTCACATGATGATCAGGTGATGTTATCTGCCTGACAACATTTTGATTTCACAGGGTTACTTTCTTGCCTCATGTTTATTTGTGCAATTACTTGAATTTTTATTATATTTTGCCTTTGTTACCCCATAAAAATTTCATTGAAAAATGAATATAACAATGCCAGCACTCATAGATCTAAGTATTATAGACTCACTGACTTTTCTCAGGACAGAAAGCCATGTTTTGCAGAAGTGGGACATGTGGCTGAGTGTGGCTCCTGTTTGATAGAAGCCAGTTATAGTGTCCTCTATGAAAAATAATAGTTTGGGCATAGTCATGTGACTCAGGTGCATCCATGAATTGTGATAAGAAGTCTTCTGAAGGAAGTATGGGAAAGTTCACATTCTTCTTAAGAAATGGACATAAGGTGCGGGCATTTCTTTTTAGTTCGACTTGGGACATCTTTTTCTAAAAGCAAATATTGGATGCAACTGCTGCAGCCATCTTGACTCAGAGAGGTTCCAAGAAAATCACACATGGGCCCATAGAGAGCCATAACTTGACTGAGCTCTGAATTTTTTTAAAACAAGTATTGGATGTGCCCTACTTCAAATTTCTTATATAAACAGACAAAATGTCTCCTAATTCTTTATGCCTCTTTTTATCAGTGTTTCTTCTGTTTCTAAAAATGGTACCCATACATATATTGTAACTTAAAGATAGAAATTACTAGGCATGATAAACCTGTGAAAACTCAAATCCTAAATTTAAGATTCTAACTGAGCTTAGTCTATCAACTATGTATTCAAATATAAAGAAAAAGAATCACATTCAAGACCATGTGTGAAATGGTAAAATGATAACATAGTTTGCATTAAAAATCCAAAATATAATTAGGAATTTTATGTCACTTTTCACTTTATTGTGAATGAAAACTGTTTTGTAATAAATAAGCCTGATTTTTTTAACTTCTGTGCCTCCCACTTTTATGTGTATGTGTGTGCGTGTGTGTGTGCGTGTGCATGTATGCTTATTTGCAATTGTGTAACTGTGTAAAAGTCCAATCAAATAATATATTTACTTGATTTATATATATATTTTACATATAATTTTTATTCTGTTTAGCTAATCATATTTGAGAGTGAGTACAATTGTGATCTCATCTGCTCTTAATTTTCTATCATCATTTCTCCAATGTTTATAAAATTCTTCAAGTAGTAATTTTTGTTCTCCAGATAACGTGATATAAACTTACTAAACACAACAAAATCACATTCCTCAGTCATTGCTGGGTACATAATTTATTCTGGATAATTTTGTTATTCCTGAATAAAGCAAGGCAGTGCATTTTCTCTACAATGTGGTCAAGATATGTAGGTTTCTAATATCAAATAAAAAAGTAAAAAGAAGCAATCAGCACAAAAGTTCCTTAAGCCATTTATTAAATCTGTGACTTTCAAATCCCTATCCACTTTTTTGAAAAGTACTTCTAACCAAATAGCTTTATTATTGTTTGTGGGTTTTTTTTTTTTTTTTTTTCTAGTACTAAAATCATGATCCATTTTACTTCTTAACTTGTGGGGAGAAAAGTTTATGTGTTTTTCCTTCTTACTTGGTTCCATGTCTATCGTTTAATAAGACCAAAAGTGAAGGCACCTCGCTCATCTTACTCCCCTCAGGTATATTCTGATTCACAAGGCTGAAAGTCTGCTTGTCTGATTTTCCTTTGGGGAACTTACTGCACTAATGAGCACTCAGGTGTAATTCATTGGAAGAAGTTTTGCAGGTGGAGGCTGTTTGTTACTTAGGGTGAAAATGAGCATACTATACCAGTGCAAAATGATTTATTACAACTTTTTGCAATACAAGCAAAATGATTCCTACTTGCCAAGTTTTGCTTTATGCGCAAAACTTTATATTTTAACAGAAGTCACCGTATTCTTGATATTAATTATGGTAGTATTTCCAAATAATATAACTTCCAGACAATGTTTGGGCGCTACTTAGAAAAACTTTTCTCGAGGCAACATGCCAGATGTATAAATCTTTTGGTAGAAGTCTCGTTAAAAAAATAAAAATTTACAATCATATTTTTAAATATCCCATAATGCCACATTATAATCCTATCTACTAGAAAAGATCAATCTACTTAAAAATATGAGTATATATTCAAGGGCTTTCTATTAATGAAAATTACTCAAACTGCCTTTACTTTCATAGAAATGATGTGATCTCATGTGACATGACATAGTCTGTTCACCATTTAGTTTTACACACACATAATATTTTGAACAAAGTATTCCTATATTTAATAGGGTTTTAATTTTAGCTCCTTCAATTTTGGATTGGTCTTCATGTATTTTATGTTTAAAATATTTATCTTGACATTTGTAGAGGCCTCTCTTATATATGATAGCATATATCATCTTGTTTCTGTAAAACGTATAATAAATAAGTCAGCGGTAAAAAGAACCGAGGATACCATTTTTTTTTTTTTTTTTTTGAAACAAGTCTCACTTTGCTGCCCAGGCTGGAGTAGAGTGGTGAGATCTCAGCTCACTGCAACCTCTGCCCCCGGGTTCAAGCAATTCTCCTGCCTCAGCCTCCTGAGTAGCTGGGATTACAGGCAGGTGCCACCTTGCCCAGCTAATTTTTGTATTTTTCGTAGAGACAGGGTTTCACCATGTTGGCCAGGCTGGTCTTGAACTCTTGACCTCCGGTGATCCACCCGCCTCGGCCTCCCAAAGTGCTGGGATTACAGGCATGAGCCACCGTGCCTGGTCCCCAGAATACCATTTTAAAGAAAGCTGGATATTATTCTTTCCTGAATAGCTTAGCAGGGCCAGTGTTATCGTTTTCTACCTTTATTTCTGTCATCATAATTTGTCAGAAGGAAACTTCCAAGAAACATTACTAACATTCTGTCTTCTGCATTGGATGAAATTCTATCAGCTGATGGGTTATTAGAGTCTATTCTCTTTCAGTACCTAAAATGTATAGTTCAGCCATGAGGAAGAATCTCTTCATAATAAGATCTTTGACTGGCATGAGCTTTTGTACTCAGGATAATTCTGAAGCTTTTTCTGGAGTGGTTTGCAAACATGGCTTTACAGACTCACTGAATTAGAATCAAAGTTTTCACATCACCTTCTCTGGGGTGATGCCTGCAGCCTCTCTAGTATCAGACTAAAGACCTACATTTGGCAATTTTAGTCTAGCAAGACAAAGAAGGCATTGGAGTGGCTGGCTCACTGCTATCAACAATGGTGGTGATGGTATTGTCTGTGTTAGGGACCAGAGTCTCAGTTGGACATCAATAAAGCCTGGTGATAGTCCCAGTTTTGACATTGACTAGCTTTGAGACCATGGCACTTGCTCTATCTCACAGGACTTCAGCTCCTGACATGTATAATTAGGAAACTGGACTAGATGATTTTCAGTACCCTGACAGGAAATTTTATGACTCTTCAATATCCTTTGCTCTATGAAAAGATATGGTATGAATGTTTTTGCATCTACTTACAGGTTGTAATGAACCATTTGTTTTGATTGCCTTCTTGGCCCCACGTAGATTTTTAATCACAAGAATACCAACATCATTGACACAATACTTAGATTGGATGAATAAATATAATTATTATGAAGGTTCTGGGGGAGAATCAGTTCCATCTCTCTCCCCTATCTTTTGGTGGCAACCAGCAATCCTTGGCATTCCTTGAATGTAGATTTAACACTCCATTCTCTGTCTCTGTCTTCACTTATTGTTCCTCCTATATCTCTGTTTCAGATTTCCCTGTTATAAGGGCACCAGTCATGTAGCATTAGGGCCCATGCTAAGGACTTAATTTAACTTAGTTAAATCTGCAAAGATCCTACTTTCAGGTAAGGTCACAGTCACAGGTACTGGGGCTTAGGAATATAATACACATTTCTGGGAGTTACAATTCAACCCGTAATGTTCTTTTCATAAGTTGAACATTTTCTTCCACAAAAATAGTAAAAACTAATTTGACCTCTATTTTCAAACTTTCAGCATTTAAATTAATATTCGTATCACTGATATGTGCCGTACATTTTTCTGAACAATTAACCCCTACTATCTCATTAAATTTCCAGCACAAGTTTAAGCAGCAGAGATTTTAATCTTTTCCTTTCTCTCCTTTCTTCTCACTCTCCCTCATCAGTGTGATTCCAATCTGTCCTCCAGATCTTCCTCTGTGTTGCCTCTATATACATTCTAGACATCCTTCCTCATTGCTCAAAAGGCATACAGTGATATTATTTTCTACTTGTCATGATTTCAAAAATAAAACTTCCAGACTGGGCGTGGTGTCTCGCGCCTGTAATCCCAGCACTTCAGGAGGCCAAGGCGGGCAGATTACTTGAGGACAAGAGTTTGAGACAAGCCTGGCCAACATGGCGAAATCCTGATTCTACTAAAAATACAAAAATTAGCCTGGCATGGAGGCTCATGCCTGTAATCCCAGCTACTCGGGTGGCTAAGGCAAGAGAATAACTTAACTTGAGCCTGGAAGGCTGAGGTTGCGGTGAGCCGAGATCACACCGCTGCCTTCCAGTCTGTGCAACAGAGCAAGACTCTGTCTCAAAAATAAATAAATAAATAAAATAAAGCTTCCAAATTAGCCTGCTCAAATACATATGAATAGTTATGGATATATGAGTTGTCCTTTCTAGGCCTGATTTTTAAAAGTTGAGGCTTTAGAAAGAAAAATATATGTATCATCTAACCATAAGGTCTAGTAATTATTTTAATGGAAATTTATAGGCTTGAATTCAAAAGAGTTTGATGATGAATCTGTGCTCTGCCACAAAGTAGCTGGCATATTGAGTTTCTTTTAATTTCTGTAAAGTAGGGATATACAGACAGCAGGTTAACATTGTCATTTCACAGATGAGAAACTGAGGTAAATGAAGGTTGAGTAACTCACTCCAGGCCACTATTTATAAATAGAAGCAGTCCCAAGCCTGTATTGGAATAGACTATTCTACTTTTATGAGGCTATTTATAATAATTAAATGAGAAAATATGTTCTCCCATAGAACTTCTTCACATTTTCTGCTTCTTTAAAACTTGACTGCTTGGCAATGAAAGAGCTCATTTCAATTATTAGTCAAGTTACAATTTTCCTAAAGACCCCTTGTTATTGCAAATCAAAGACCAACATTATGTACTCTTACCTTTGATTAATTCTCATAACCCCAGGCCGGAACTAAACCCAAATTAATAATGAAAAAATACATGAATGAATGAATCATTAAAAAAATATGTTTACTAATGTAACAAACATATCTGTAATATGCTTATATTTCTTTTTCTGTGTTACACACATTTAAAAATATTTATGACTGTCTTAGCTCATGCTTCTATAACAAAATATGATAGGCTGGGTGACTTAAACAACAGTCATATTTCTCATCGTTTTGGAGCCTGGGAAGTCCTGGGGTGCTCACCAGTTCCATGTCTGGTGAGGGTTCTCTTCCTGGCTTGTAGGTGGTTGCCTCGTTGCTGTGTCTTCACACACATTTTCTTGGTACATGCATATGAACAGAGAGAGACCTTGGGTTCTTCTGATAAGGCCTCCAATTCTATAGGTTTAGTACTCTACCCTTATGACCTTATTTAATTACCTCCTAAAAGATACATTTCTAAAAACAGTCATATTGAGAGTTAGGGCTTCAACATGTGAATTTTAGGGTGACACAATTCCATCCTTTGAGTTACTCTTACCTATTTCACTTAAAATTATTTATATTTAGATAATATGAGACTGAAAGCAGAAAAAAAATGAAACAGAATTTAAAATGTATCATAATGAATGAGTTTCATCTTTAAATTTTACAGTAAGTCTTAATTATTCTATAATGATTAAAGCATCAGACTATTTTAGCTTGCCTATGGATATCTGTATCTAGATTTGAATTTTCTTGTAACATTAGGTAGAGATTTTTTTTTTCCTATTGACACAAAAACTATAAAAACTGTTGGCATAATCTTATTGTAATTAAATTCCCATTTATAGAAAGTCTAGTATTTGAACTGAAATTGTTCTATTTCCATAAAACTTAATATGCAGAATCTTATTATCAGTATTACTACTCAAATGTTAAAAAGCTCAGACTGTGAAAACATGGTTATATAGTCAATTTCCATTTAAACATAGAGCTTTAATAGAGGCATCAAATATGCTATTTACTACATTAATACTTTTGCAAGTTTTCTTGAAAGAAGGCTTTTACCTTCCTTTTTACAACTGTACTAAAGACAATTATAGAAGAGCTCCCTCAATTTTTAGATCTAAACTCATTGCCAGTAAGTCCATTATCATGCTCAAGTTATGCTTTGAAAGGGAGGCACTGTGCTTAGGGTGTTCCAAGGAGGAACATTATATCAGTTTTAAAAGCTTCAGGGCATCCCTCACAGTATGAGCTGGTTATATATTCCAGGCATCAGTGGGCCACAGGATACATATACTTTCTCCCATTTTCTATACCCGTACCTCATCACTTCAGCATCTTCAGTAAGATGGAAAAATACCAATTTTAAGGCCAAAAATATGTGATTCTTTGAATGCTTTTTTTTCTTGGTATAGTTAGCAGCCAAATAACATACTGTCCCTCTTATATATGAAGACATTATCTATAGTTGTCTATTAACAAGGCTTTATCATTAGGGTTTTATATTATGTAGGAGTGATAAAATTACTTGTACCAACCTACATGCTTTTTTTTTTGGTATATACTTGTGTGTGTTTACCTGTATGTATGTGTGCTCCAGAGAAAGGGAGAGAGTAGGGGATGTGCGGTGGGGGAGTAGGGGGAGAGATAGATAGATACATAGATACATAGATACATAGAGAGAGAGAGAGCGAGAGAGAGCGAGATTATGATTTCCTTATGTTCCAATTACCATTTTAGATTCTGAGAACACCAAGATGAACTGGCTCTTTCTTGCTAAAAGTCTATCTTCTGGTAGGGAAGACAAAGATGAGCTCGAAGCTGTTAAAGTATCGGTTCTGTGTGAATTTGTCTAAAATAAGAGAATACTTTAATATACTTTAGTAGCACAGAGAAATGCATGATAAATTCCACTCTGCGGCTTAAAAAAGAAAGCCGGGAAAAGCTTCACAGCAAAGGTAAATGTGAAGAAAAGAATTAACTTTACCCAAAGAGAGGTCTTTTTTTTTTTTTTTGTCCTGATTCCTGATTCTTGGAAGGTAATTTCTAAACCCTTCAAATTTCCCAACTTATAAATGTGTCTTTGTTATTCATGGTGAACTCTTAGACCACGTTATAGAAAAAAATGTATTCGATGATACTTGTCAAAGCATGGTAAAAAAGACTTTTTTTAAAGGACTATCTGGTTAGATAGGGACCATGGCAATGCAATTTTGCAGTGGGTAAGAAAGATTAGGCTCAACCCCAAATACATGACAGGCAAGTGGCAAATTACATTTAGAGAGCATGGTGAGCGTTGGTGGATGGAAAATTACTAAGAGAAAACTTCAGAAGTAAAAAATATCCTGGCTAAACCCACCTAACAGAATTTTTGCTGAAGATAGACCAGGGTGATTAGACATCATCATGGGATAGTGGAAGATAAGGAACCCAATCAACGATCAAGAGTGATCAAATATCAACAGTGAGAGGTTCCTGCTGAACTGATTTAGCAAAGTTTGTTGTTAAAACTGGATCTTACAAGGAAGTATTAGATGAAGATGAAGAAGTTTCAGGAGCCTGACTAAAGTTTGGCCAAGAAAAGAATCATTGTCAACTACACCTAATAATTCTCTTTTCCAGATTTTTTGAAGTTACATTGACAAATAAAAATTGTATATATCTGAGGTGCACAAAGCAATGATTTAATGGATATATACAGTAATATGTCCATCACCTCATAAAGTTACTTTTTTTTTTTTCTCATGAGAACACTTGAGAACTACTCTCTTACCAAATTTCAAATATAAAAGTTGTGTCAGTATAACCAAGCATGTGATTGAAGGGTTGGAATTTTTGTCACCCATATTGCCAATAATTCAATCAACTGTGCCTATCTAATGAAGTCCTAATAAAAACTAAGAAGATGAAAGTTCAAAAGAGCTTCCTGGTTTGGCAATACTCCATGCAAATTATCATGAAACCACCTTTGCAAAAATATAACAGTAAGAGAAACCTGACATGACTGACTCCATCTTGCTTCTAGCTACACAGACTGGCTGTCTTTGCTCATTCCTGGACTTGGGCCAAACTAACTTTGGGAGAAATTTGGTTTGTAGTTTAAATGATAACAGCCCTTCCCCCAAACTAAACTGTTATTGTAAAACTAATTAAATACTACCAAGTTAGAAGGGTGACTTGAATTCTAAATAATTACCAGGCATTATTCCAGAAGTCATAAGATTTGCAACATTCCCAATTACTCGTGCAGTAACATCACTATTGGAGAACCCATGATGGGCCTTTTGAGGTGTCTTTTCATGTTTTTGCATTTCTAACAACTGGATGGGCCCACCTGGACCCACCACTCAGTCTTGTATCCCCCACTCGAGAACAGCACAAGAGGACAGCTTTGATTCCCTATGATTTCTTCTCCAGCCCAACCAATCAGCATGCTCCCTATTCTAACCCCCTGCCGACCAAACTATCTTGGAAAAACCCCTAACCTCCAAGTCTTTGGGGAGATTGATTTGAGTAATAACTCCGTCTCTTGCATGGCATGGCCAGCCTCATGTCAAATAAACTCTTTCTTTACTGCAATGCCATGGTCTTGGTGAGTTGATTTTGTTTGTGCAGTGCACCGGAAGAACCCATTGGGCAGCTATAGTCACAAAAAGATAAGAAGGGGGTAAGTGTCCCTGAGGACACAGATCCCTTTGTAGTTTACTTCCTAGACTTCACCCGATATGTCTCTTTCTTTGGCTGGCATGAAATTGTGTCTTTTTGTTATTAAAAAATAACAAAACCTGCTATTTATATATAGGCTTTTCTGAGTTCCTTGAGTTGTTCTAGTGAATTGTTGAACTTGAGGGTAGCTAGAGGAACAAGCCTGATTTTGTAATCAGTTGATACAAATTAGGGTGGCCTTGGGCAAACCCAAAACTTTCAGATGCTGTGTAACATGAGGGCAGTCTTGTGGAGACCACTCCTACACTGTGCAATTTGCCTAATTCATTATAGCAGTGTTATTTAAATTTGTGTTGACAAACTTGTGGATTTTGGTAGCTAGATGGATATTTGCATAGAGAATGAGGAATCCTCCTACGATGTAATTCACCCTAAGACTGAAATACCAAACTTAGATTGTTAGTGGGAAGGGGTGTGCTCAGAGTGGGCATTCTGTTTTACATTTAATATTATTTTTCCCTTCTAAGACCCATCTTTATTCTCACTTGAGTCATATGTAAACTGAAGGGAAAAATGGAGGCATAACAAATTAAAATCATGAGACAGTTCAGTGAAAACTATATTAGGCTGCTGAGGCACAAATAGCACTGCCTCAGGGCTATTTGGGGCAAATAAGTTGGATTAACTCTCCTACTCATTTTGATCTCCTGCTATGCCTTTTAGTATTGTGTAACTTATAAAACTAAAAGCTAAATTTTATGACTTCCTTGCAAGTAGGAGTTTGAATATTATTTTCATTTAACTGTTTAGGGCTTGATTTGGAAAAGAATGCAATGAGCAGAGAAGCAAGGCATGAGCCACCCATTACCAGAAATTGAACATAGCATTATTTCCAGAAGCCGTATTGTGACTTCCCCATTTGTCAGATCGTACCAATTCAGTGACTCTGGAGCCAGTCACTGTAGTGGTGACTTCCATTTTCCACAGGTAACATAATGATCCTGTAGTACAGGACACTCCTTTGGCATTCTTGTGTGAGGTAAGCTTCTAGAAGTCATTCCTGGAAGCTTAAATAAGTTTGTATGATTAGGAAAAATGAGTCTTCAAGGCAGTTTTAACACATTTCTTAACCTAGTTATATTCAGTTCAGCAACTAAATCCTGACTGATAAACTATGATGACCTTTTAATAGAAGATATACAAAAAATTAAAGGAAGACATCAAATTCCTTAACTAATGTACTCTACTTGGAAGATTGTTAGAAATATAAATTTTCAGGTCCAACCATAGACCTACTGGAATCAGAATCTGCATATATATATACACATATATATATATATATATTCTGCACATATATAATCTGCATATATATGCAGAATCTGCATATGTATCTTCTAGATAGCATATTATATTTATATTTTATATATATATACTCTGATAGACTACATATTAATATATATTTATACATTCTAGCAGAGGAAAACGAAGTAAAACAAATAAATTTAGTGACAACTACTAAGGAGAAAATACAACAAGATGATGTGTTACAAAGTAATTCGGGCAGGTCCTGCTACTTTAAATAAATTAATGGGCAGGGTAGGCCTCTGAGAGGTTCTAACATTTGAACTGAGATGGGCTTGGTGATAAGGATCCAGGCATGAACAACCTGGAGAATATTTTACACAGAAGCTCTGTCAACTGCAAAGGCTCTGAGACAGAAATGGTTTGACATGTTCAGATAACAGAAAAGCTATTGTGACTTGAATATGGTGAGTAAAAAGAAAATGAAAAGATAGGAAAAGGTAAGCAAGAACCTGATATACAGGCCTGTCTCTGACATAAAAAAGAACATTGATTTATACTAACTGCAATTGGAAGAACTATTAGTGGATCGTAATCAAACAAGCAGTATGATATGATTTATCTTTTAAAAAGATAAATTGTAGAGAAGAGATAATAGGATTGAATAAATGAAAGAGAGGAGTTTATTTTATTACACATACAAGAGACAAAAGTAGCTTGGATTAAAGTAGCAGTAGTAAAGATAAGGGAGAAATGAAAATGTTCACCATTTTATATATTATTTCAACAGGACATGGAAATGATTCTGATAATCCTGAGATGAACACAGGAATGGAAAAGGTTTGGTTGCAGGGCTATTACAAACTCTGTTTTTGTACATTCTGCAAAACTAGATTGAGATATCTCTTAGATATAAAAATAAAGAAGGCAGATAGATCCCATAAAATAAGGCTGAAGTTCAGAAGAAATGTTAGAGTTACAGCTGAAATTGGTTGATCATCTGTACCGGTATTAAAAGCAAGAGGCTTGGTAAAAACTCTCTGATAAAAATATGTACATAGAGATAATTGAAAATGTTAAGAGCCAATTGTTGGAGTTTCTCTTGCATCCCCAGAATAAGTAGAAAAAAAAAAGGGACAATGGCAATGGAAACTAAGAAGAAAAGTCAGTGAAATTAGAGGAAAAGAAGACATGTGTAGACTGGGCATGGTGGCTTATACTTTTTCAGGTCGAGGCAGAATTGCTTTGAGTCCAGGAATTCAAGCCCAGGCGGGGCAACACAGCAAGATGTCTTCTCTACAAAACATTTAAAGAATTACCCAAGCATTGTGGCAGATGCCTGTAGTCCCAGCGACTCAAGAGGCTGAATTGCTTGAACCCAGGAGTACAAGGCTGCAGTGAGCCATTATTGTGCCACTGCACTCCAGCCTGGGTGACAGAACAAGACTCTGTTTTAAAAAAAAAAAAAAGACATGTATAATGGATATGCTTTTGGTACAATATAACCTTATTACTTTACAAAATATTACAAGAAAAGACTGGTAGGAATGGAACCTACATAAAAAGTGGGAAGACAAAAACACAAGCATCACATCCAAAGGAATATGGTGAAAGTTATACTAAGAAGGAATGGGGCAGTAATTGAAGTAAGATGTAAGCTTAAAATTCAGGCTTTCATTTAGTTTTATTTTGTCTAATAAGAGATAAGAAGGGATGTTTGCATGCCAGAAGATTATTATTGTGATAAAGAGAATACATAGATTTGCAAAGCAAAGTCTCTTGCAATTTACAAGGAATGAGATCCAGAAACTAAGAAGAGAATCTTTTTTATGATAGAGCAAAAACTTGTTTTTAATAGAAAGGAACATTGAAAGCAAGTATAGAAAGAAGTAGGTTTTTAAGCATAGTTACAGGAATATAAGCCATTTCCTATTTTTTCATCTGACTTACAAAGAGAGTTAAATACCAGGAGTTTTAGGATAACCATGTAGTCTTGCTCTTCGTGTGGTAACTAAAGCAAACCAAAAAGTAAATCATGATGGGATTGGTTCTGTTAGTCTTTTGTAAGAAGGTGGCCCAGAATTTCAAGTTTGAGTCCAGAATATTTAGCTAATAATTATTGACATTTAGGCAACATTTATCTAGTTATTTTATGGCAAACCTGAGCTTAAAAGTTTTATTTGAATCTAGATTTAGCCCAATGACTAAGTTTTGTTTGGTAAATAAGGTTGCAATGACTTCTGACACAAACTGCCTAGAGTTGGACCAATCCTCAGAGGTTAAGAGCATAGTTCTCCACAATATTTGTCTCATCTTACTTCAGATACTAAACGCTAACTTAGGGGCCCAGCTTGTGAACAAATTTGGAGGTTTTCAATGTCCACTCAGGTTCAAATAATTGCTAGAATGACTCATAAAACTCAGGTCAGCACTAAACTTATGGTTAAAATTTCATTACAAAAGATACAACAAAATGAGTGACATTATGCAGACTACTGCCAGAGAAGCTCAACCATGTTTGGTGTCCAGAGTTTTTATTGGGGTTTCATTGTTTAAGCCTTATTGATCTAAATATTGTCCATGTGAATGAATTCCATTTCCAGCCCTCTTTCCTCTCCTGAGTTTGGTCTGATAACATGGTCTAAAGCCTCAACCCACTAATCACATGATTGGCTTTTGTCTCATGGACATCCCCCATCTGTGTCATCTTATTAGCATAAACAATGAGGGGCTCTCTCTCAGACATCTTGTTAACATAAACTATCAGGTTTGCTCCCAGGGGTCCACACTTCTTGTCACTTGGAAAATTCCAAAGATTTAGAGATGAGTTTCCAGAAACCTGGGGCAAAGACCAGCCAAATTCTCTATTTCCAAGGTTTAGTGGTTACTTCTCAGGAACCAGGATAAACATGGGCCAAATTCTTTATTATGCAAAGATGTAATTAAAAATGTGGGTCTGATTCTCTAGAAAATCAACTTAAAAGGAGCTAATTTAACTGAGAAGAAAACCCATGTGTCCTATATTTTTGTGCTTTTTTTTTTTTGACTTTCATCATCTACATGCTGTCTAGAGCTTGAACATCCATCTTAGATCATAAGTTGACCTTGAAGATGAAAGCTACACTCTAATACAGGGCTCAGTAAACTATAGCTCATGAGCTAAACCCAGTCAATCACCTGTTTTTGTATAAAGTTTTATTTATATGGGTTTGAAGTCATATATTTTTTTTTCCCTGTTGCCTAACGCTACTTTTGTGCAGTAAAGGAGAGTTGACTTTTTGTATGAGAAGAAGAGTTGAGTGGTTATGATGGAGAATATATGTCTTGGGCATATTAAAATATCTTCTGTCTAGTTTCTTAAGTTTTCCTACCCCTATCTAGAATGATGAAAAAGAAAAGAGAATGTCTATCTCTTTGGCAATCATAAAACTTTACACCAGTTCTAGACAACTTACCTCCCAGCTTCTTTCAGGTGAAACAGAAATACTCTTCAACCTTGTTTAAGACAGTGTTTTGTATGTATGTATTTAGATATATGTAGCCAAATCTTGTCATTAGTGATATATCCATTATGTAGCAGAATTGCTACCTAATATTTAAAAAGTACTTTACATTAAAAACTAATACATTTAAATGTTTATCATGTGAACATTTTGCCATATGTCATTTATTTCTCTCTTAGAGAGGTTTAGGTACTTTTTTGAAAATTTATGTCAAAGCCTCATTTTGTTAGCACTCATCAGAAAAGTGCTAATTGGAAAGAAAAAAAAGAATTTTAAGACAACTATTAATATCCTTCCTCTTCCTCTAACGTGATTTTCTTAATTTTCAATGAGCCAACATTTGCTGTGATCTAAAATCTTTTGAGAATATAGTCATTACTGTAAATATCCCACAGCAAGATATACATTCTACTAATTGCCATATGTCAAATTTACAATCTCCCCACTTAGTAAAAATTTACCAGTTTACTTTTCTGTGCTCAATGTTAGTGATAATATTTCTTACAAAAATATTATGTCTTCATTTAATAGAATATTCAAAACAAAATTGGCGGAGTTTTCTAACATTTTATATAAAATCCTATTAACATCTGGAAGGCTCTTCATTGACATTGAATAAATGCTACATTAAGTTTTAGTGTTTTATATCTTATAGTAGATCAAATAACATCCCAATCTATATCAGGCAAATGCTGTGGTTATAAGAATTTACAGTAGTACCTTAGCCTAGTTCCATAATTACACATTTATTTAACCAATTAAGCATGAAAGTGGCATTATTGTCAAAGATATGATATATGACCTGAACATAATTTGGTTAATGAGGAACAAGAAATGCCTGCTAAGTAGGGCAGGTATTCTTTTAGCAGAGACTGCTAATTGCCTCTGACATATGTCGGATTGAATGGCCTTATGTGAAAAAAAATGCTGAGTGGAGAAATCGTATTGAAAATAGACCTCACCTTTTTATTTATAAAGTGTTTGTAAACATTTAGCTCTATGAAGTTGAAAAAAAAGTTTTCTGTGGACCGTAGTTGCAAGCATTGTGCAAATTCTCCTGTGTACTCAGTCAATGATAAATAACTACTGCCATTTCAGGGTTTTGTCTGTTATAAACTTCTAGAGAAAAATCTTTACTCCGAATTTCTAATTATCTAAGCTCCCGAATGGATCCACCCACAAAATCCCTTGGCTTAATTTGAAGCCAAGTCTTAACTAGTAGCATCCCTTTAACTCGTTCGACTCTTTCTCTTTTCTTGTAAATAACAAAGACAATCAACATTTTCTCTGATGATAAGAAAAATCTTGAAGGTAACAGGTTTTTTTAATTCTATTGTAGGATTTCAGTGAAGTTCCATACTGCTGGTTGACAAAGAATTAATGCAAATTTAAGCAAGTCTAGAGAATATAGCATGGTGTTTGAATGTAATATCTGCTAGGAAATATGAAACACCAGATAAAAAAGAAGACTGAAATACAAGGTAGTTGTCTTTACTGATGAAAAATAAAGAAAAAAAAACTCATGACATCTTGAAGTCACTGAGATAATTCAGTATGATTTCTAGAGTCTAGATTTGTGACTCCAACCAGTCTGCATTAAAGCATATAGAAATGGTCCATCTGAAATAGTAAAAATGATCTATTTTATATAATTCTCAATATGCAATTTGCTAATATGGCTGTTTTTAAAATACTACATTAAGGAAGCAGTGTAGCATAGAGATGATCGTATTATACAGTTTTTACATCTACTGGGTATATTGTATTGGTCAATTTAAATAACTTCCCTGTAACTAGCTTTATGTAATGAAATTCTATATATTATTATTAACCCTATAAATTTATCACACAAAATGGTACTTAATATTTACATAAAATAGTCTTGTCTGCATTCCTACCCCATATCTTCTCCCTGTCACCCAAAAAAGGTAATGTTTTCTCTTAAACAAATAGTACATTCAATTTATAGAAAATATACATGAACTGCACTAAAATTGACATTGTCAGCTTCACAATTCATTTCATTAAAAGCAATATTTTTGAGAAAACAATAATATATTATCTTAATGTTTTCCAGCTTTCCATGTCCAATTTTAGTTAAGTTAATTAGTATATAGAAATAATTTTTAATTACTTGAAAAAATTATACATAATTTAAATGTAAACATATTTTTAACATTAAATTTTTAGATATGTTGTTTATGTTTGGTTCTTTAAAATTAATTATTTCACTGTTAAAATTATTAGTAATCATCCAATAATTTTATGTTCCTTTAAAATAAGTGTAGGTAAATATGACTAAAGAAGTTTGAAAACAATTTTTGTTGCTAGGTTTTAAAAATTTCATGTAAGTTGGGAATATCAAAGACAATACTTTTTTATGTAACATGTAATGCAATTCCATATTGGTGTGTGCAGTTACTATTTTGTTCCAAAACTTCAAATCATTTATAATTACATTTTATTTTATGAAAAATGTAGTGTGCTCATCTGGTAAGTAATAAAGGCATCAAACTCTGATATCTTAAATAAAAAATACTTTCAATGTTCCTTTTTCTGGTGATAAGTTGAAAAAAATATATGTTCTGTATTCTTTCCATTTGTTATTTCCTAATCGTATTTTATTGAAATCTGTGACTCGTATTTTGGCACAATTCCTAACTGAGATAAGTTAATTCTAGTGCGACTAAACACAGGTTCACAAGTCTTAAGTTTTGTCCCACCACCAAAAAGAGCAAATGTTATGTGTATTTTTAGCATTTTCAGTCTGGCCACACCCAAGCTATTCATATTTATCACTTTTCAACCAGATCCATCAGCTCGCAGGAACTGACACCCAACTCAAATATGGTAGATCCTGCTAATTCCAGCTTTTGTTTTCATGTTCAAGTTTCACATTTTCTTAGAACTTCCTCTAAAATTAACCATTTGAAATTACACTAACTTTTAAGATCTCTTGTCTCATTTCTCTTGGAATCACTAATGGCTGGATACTTCATTCTCTAATATCCTATAGAAATTGCTATCTGCCTCAATGAAATGCAGCAATGAATGAGTTACCTTCATAGTTGTTTCTGTATTTCAGAACTGTTAGGTGTATCTCTGAAATTTTTATGGTCTCTGGAGAGCAAAAACAGCATATTATTCTTTTTTATTTCTCACAGCTGTAGTTAAAAAAATGTGGCAATGTTTGTGAATTACATTGTTAATGTCCAGGTGATACCTGTGTGAATTAATATATGTTAAATATTCAATGTAATGCCTGCCTGATGCCCTGACTTGGAGTGCTTAGTGATTGACAAACATTATTGTTGTGATCTTTACTTTCTCTTTGTTGCTCTTATTTTTTTAAACCTGAATTTCTCAATCTTTCTCTTGCAATTATATCCATTTTACAAACAATTTTATTTGGCTTTTCCTTCTCTTTTAGAGTTTAAATGTTGCTGTGTTCTGGTACTAGTGTTCTTCTCTTCTCTTTCTATACTCCCTCACTTATTTCCTCATTCACTTACACTTGAGAAATTATTGATGAAAAGTGAGGTTGGTTTGATTATATATGGGTGGGAGACAGATAAACAGAGCATTCATTATTTTTTATTTACCCTTTTAGGATAATAGAAAGGTAAAAATTTATAAGGGAATAGGGTGTAATTGTAAATTAGATGTTTCTAAAAGATTTAAAAAATATATAAAATTGGAGAAGATGATATCAGATAGCTTCATTGTTTTCAATGAAGCAAAGAGAAGGTAATTATCAAAGAAAGAAGTAGAAAAATTTGTTTAGGCATATTAGAATCTTGCAGATTTTGCATTGTTACTAGGCAAAAACAAAGATATCTGACTTCAGACAAAAATTAAAATTAACTGCTGGTGCTGAAGTCGTTGAAGTGTTTTTTTTTTTTTTTTTTTTGAAACAGAGTCTCGCTCTGTCGCCCAGGCTGGAGTGCAGTGGCATGAACTCAGCTCACCAAGCTCCACCTCCCAGGTTCACACCATTCTCCTGTCTCAGCCTCCCAAGTAACTGGGACTACAGGCACCCGCCACTACGCCTGGCTAATTTTTGTATTCTTAGTACAGACGGGGTTTCACCATGTTAGCCAGGATGGTCTCGATCTCCTGACCTCGTGATCTGCCCACCTCAGCCTCCCAAAGGCTGGGATTACAGGCGTGAGTCACCACGCCCAGCCTGAAGTTTTTAATGTAATAAGTGCTTTGCACTGACAAACATTCATCTTAAAAGATATGGTCTCTGTCCTTTAGCAACTCAAAGAATAGTTTAGAAAATAAGCACATTAAAATGTTACAGGTAGCAAACTTTGGTGAGTGCTGAGGGATAAAGATATGCTAGGGATTTTAAAGTAATGAAAGTATACTCTCTTCCATAATATATAGGTAGATTTCCATGAGGCTTGCAATCTACTCATCTGACAAAGGGCTAATATCCAGAATCTACAGAGAACTCAAACAAATTTACAAGAAAAAAACAACCCCATCAACAAATGGGCGAAGGATATGAAGAGACACTTCTCAAAAGAAGACATTTGTGCTGCCAAAAGACACATGAAAAGGTTTTCATCATCACTAGGCATCAGAGAAATGCAAATCAAAACCACAATGAGATACGATCTCACACCAGTTGGAATGGTGATCATTAAAAAGTCAGGAAACAACAGGTGCTTGAGAGGATGTGGAGAAGTAGGAACACTTTTATGCTGTTGGTGTCACTGTAAGCTAGTTCAACCATTGTGGAAGTCAGTGTTCTAGATTCCTCAGGGATCTAGAACTAGAAATACCATTTGACCCAGCCATCCCATTACTGGGTATATACCCAAAGGATTATAAATCATGCTGCTGTAAAGACACATGCATACGTATATTTATTGCGGCACTATTCACAATAGCAAAGACTTGGAACCAACCCAAATGTCCAACAATGATAGACTGGATTAACAAAATGTGGCACATATAAACCATAGAATACTTTGCAGCCATAAAAAATGATGAGTTCATGTCCTTTATAGGGACATGGATGAAGCTGGAAATCATCATTCTCAGCAAACTATTACAAGGACAAAAACCAAACACCGCATGTTCTCACTCATAGGTGGGAATTGAACAATGAGAACACTTGGACGCAGGAAGGGGAACATCACAGACCAGGGCCTGTGGTGAGGTGGCGGGAGTGGGGAGGGATAGCATTAGGAGATATGCCTAACGTAATGACGAGTTAATGGGTGCAGCACACCAACATGGCACATGTATACATATGTAACAAGCCTGCACGTTGTGCACATGCACCCTAGAACTTGAAGTATAATAAAAAAATATATATATATATAAAGAAATTATAAAGTTCAAGAACTGGGAAAAATGGACTTGTTAACTTTCCCTTTGACTGTTAAGGGCTTTCTAATGCTTTCATACATGTGCCACACAAGCCATGATAACATATGAAAATAAACTTGACAAAGTTAATGTGTTTGAAGAGTTGGAATGCTACAAGAAGGAATAGGACATGAATACATGTTGTTATAATACAAAAGTAAAATGATAAGTCTTAAAAGATCTATGAACAATCAAACATGAGAAATAACCTCTTTCTGAATGTATGTCTGCTCTGATTCACAGATTGTATCTAAGCTGCCAAAAGTCTAATTAGATTGGCTATTTCTATGGTTTATTTCAAATTGTCTTTACATGCAACCATGAAAATTTCTTCACACTTTTCTTAAAGTTCAAGAATTCATAGAGAATGGTGCTTTTAATATCTGTGAGCCTTTGACAGGATTTTAAACAAATATGAACCTAAGTTTTCTTTTGATGATGTTGGACATCACTAGCGCCCTGTGATCCTGAATAATAGCAATGATTAAGAAATACCCCCACACACACTTTTTGTGTTCTGGAATACAACTCGTCAAAAACACTACCATTTCCCATGTGACTTAGATGTTCCACCTGTTTACCTATAACAAGGCCAGACACAGAGCCTTATATTTATTAGCTGAACTGTTTTATCCTCATTCAATCAAATGAAATGCTTTGTTTATCAATCTTTGGATAAGATTCTTTCCTTCTACCAGGCTCTGAACTTTGGCCCATCCTAAGCCTATGCGAGAATACAATCCCTCCTTAATGGCCCTTTGCTAGAATAGACTGACCTCAGGGTTTACTCACCAATTAATCCTGTTCATTCTCCTTTCTTATATCCAGTTCTTTCTAGCCTTATTACTCTTCTCTATAAAACAAAAGTTCTTTTCTGTCTAACTTTCAGATTGTACTGCATATATTTTCTGCCTATTACAATAGTATCTTTCCCTTTATTAGTATAATTCTTTCAAGTAAATCTCTCCTTTCATAAGCCTGGATTGTTTTTTATTTCATGCTTCTCTATAAAGTTTGGCAGATAAAACTGAATTTTACCTGAATCATGTGGTTCCATGAAAGCAACAAATTGGACAGTTAAAATATCCCATTCACCATTTATTTTCTAAAGGAGCGTCTCTGCCCTGGTCAAAGAAAAATTATACCAGAGCAAGTTAATCAGTAAAGGAAGACTTTATTAAAGACTATTACAATAGAGGAGAGAGATTGAATTTGCCTTCAGTGAAACAGAAGAGGAGAGATTTTAAGTGCCAGGGTGAGCTTGTGAAAAAGTATTAGAGAACATTAGAGGGAAGGATGATTAATGTGATCAGGACACTTTTGTTTCCTAATTGATACAGATGGGGACTCTACCTTTCTTGCTAATTACAGTTCAAAGGGTTGGCTTCCAAGTCCCTGAGACAGACATGCCTGCATTGTAAATTGGTAAGAAGCTGTAAGAAGACTTGTCAAAGACACAGAAAAAGAATCCACAACTAAAAGTTTTCTAAAATAAATACTCTAAGAAAAGGAAGGTCAGTGGCCTATGTTCAGTGAGAAACCTGTTTAAATTTTTGTTATTCTTGGGGGACTATGAAGCTGTTGTGGTCAACTTGCCTACTCTGAGATAAAACCTACTTCCACCTTTCCTCAAAGACTCAGAGAAGATGCCTCTCCTTTCTTCCTAATGAAGTCCATAAGAATTCAGGATGCCTCCTTTGTTTACCTGCCTCTGTAAAACCATACTTTACTATTTTCCCCTCAATAATAAATATTCTTATCATAGTTGCCCGGATTTAATGATCTCCATTTTCTTGTGCATCTTGTCTTTCACAAGATAATACTTCTTACTGAATTTTATTTTTCATAAAGATTACATGAGATGCTATAAACCAAGTACTTGCCTGATACTTTCAATATGGATAATTTTCAAATACTCAAACCTACACATAATATTATTGTGAATATCTAAAAAAAAGTGGTGCTTCAAACAAGTGTCTGGTTCTATGGTTAAATATTGTCACTTCCTACAATTAAATATAGATGGGATTATGTCTGCTCTTAACCAGGTGATAGGCTTAAGTGGAAGTAAGCTCAAATTGATACCAATACATATACGAAAGAAGCAAAGAAACACAAAGTCTAGCAAAGAAGTGCAGAGCCTAGAAAAGAAGCACAAATCCGTCACATTACCTGTTTTCCTAAACTGCCCTCCTCTGTCACCAGACATCTTGACAAGTATCTTATAAGGAATGGGTCATTTCGAGTCAGGCAGAACCACAAGATGATGGCAGGTTAGGCAAATATCTGTTGGGATCAGACAACAGAATCCTACACTAATGCCTAGGGAGTGGTAGACACAAGACCAACCAGGAATCTTGACCTAGAGATTAATTCCATACATTCCAAACTGCAGGGTCTGCTGAATTCTTATGTCCTCTTCTTAAGAATATCAGGATTCATTCAGATATTCTAAGCAATTACTTTGCTGAATTTACTTCACCCACAAAAAATTATGTTTAACATTACTCATACTAAGTACTGATTCCTCTATGCAGAGTTCATTGAAGTTATATAGGTCTTTTTCTATAACCTTTGGAGTATAAATTCCTGATTAGTCTTTCAAATACAAATGAAACACCCTTAGAATATGAATTCCTTATTTGAGTACTTCAAATCTTAGCTAACATTCCCTAGGTTGGTACTTAGCTCTAACTTGTATAGAAATACATGGCATTGTTTCCAACAAACTATTGTTGGTAAGTCATATTATACATGACATCACCGATGTTTTGTGTTCTGTTTTTTTATACATATTACATAATAAATTTGGATCCACTGAAAATCTTGAGTATATCATTTTTGTATTGGCTTTTCATAATGTGTAATTAAGTTTAGCCCAAAGCTGCCTTCTTGCATACTTTAATTTTGGCCTAAGTGTTTCTGCATACATAATGAACTGTTACCTAACTGGATGTGGAAACAGACTGTACACTACTCTTCTACCAATCACAGAGTTTTAGACAATCACAGGTCGGCACTGTTTAAAATATGTTCAAATAAGTCAAACACTGAGCAGTAACAAATTCAGCTGTTTCAGTACCTCGCTTCCATTTTCCTTACGTCACTTTTCTTTTACTGTCCATAAATATTATCTGACCATTTTGCAGCCATGGGGTCTGGGGTTGCTCTGAACTTATCCCAGTTCTGGGTGCTATTTGATTTGTGAATTGTTCTTTGCTTTATTAAGCTCTGTTAAATTTAATTTGTTAGAAGTTTTTATTTTACCAGTAGTTATATACAGTAAAGTTCTTCTGAAGACGTCTAACAGTTTGAAGACATGATTTCTAAGCAGGTAGACTTAGAACAGAGTTTTACTTTGCTGAATGTTTCATAGGTCAGTCTCACTCTAGCTAGTCTTTAAGTTTCATTGTGGATATCTCTTTATTTTCCCCATCGTCTGATCTTATTTAAGTCTATAAGAGGCATTTGAAGACTTAGGGGCAATGTAGCAAATCTGAGTAAAAACAGATGCTTTCTGTGTTTAAAAAAAAAGGAATGCAAATTAATCATTAAAATAAATTTAAACTTAGGCAATTTTTATTTTATATTACATAACAGATGCCAGACATATAAAGACAGGAAGCATACATCAAAATAATGTTTTCTTCTGAAAGACCGAAATACATTCCCTTTCCTATAGTGCCTGAAAGAGCTAAAAAACAACGATAAAATAAATATTTTTTAAAGTGTAGCATCAGCTCTTAAACAGACAGTGCTGACATTTTGAGATGTGAAAGGGAGATTAATTTTGGACAGAAAGACAGAGGATGCTAAGAATATCAATGCTTTTTTGGTCGATAAAAATACATATCTTGACTGTTTCCTGTTTCTGTTCTCTATTTGCAACATTATCCACACATCTACTACTACCCTTAAGGAAAGCAGACAAATGAGAACACCATTTGAATGTGTGTAGTTGAAGTATTTTGAAGGCATTTTTTGAAAGAAACTATTTTGAAAAACATAATTTTCAAAGAAAATACCAAAAAATTATAGAGAGGAATTACCACATGTTAATTGCTAAATGTTGCTTTCAGATTGCTTTGTATTACGTTGCTCCCTTCTTGAGCCTTTTATGTTTCACATTCCTTACAAAGTACTTTGCTGGGCTACTGGTTTAGACAGGCTACCTAGAACTCGAATCAGTCTAATGGTAGAGTGATCATGACAGTGATTTCAAAAATAAGCAGGCTGAGGTGAGGATTTAAATAGAGATAGGATTTCATTTATTCCCACTCGTTTTTTCCAGTGGACAGTTTTATTAACCCTTAAAGTGCCATCATTTAATAGCTTTTTCAGTTAACGAATGTCTCCAGAAAGATCTAGGATGACACACACACACAAAAACACACACACACATTCATATACACACATATTGCTAAAGAAAGGCTAGATTACAATCAGTACACTTACTTTGTGTAAAAACTAAGAAATATTTTCCAATATGTAATACTTACTCTAGAGACAGTGGAAGTATAGTTAGCAAGAGTTCTTCATGTTTTTTGTTTTTTGTTTTCTCTCCAAATATTCATTCCTTTATATTTGGCAAAATCATACAAATTTTTCGTTTGAGGAACAGCTCCCCAGATTCTAGGTCTGTGTGTTTTAAGATGGACTGATGCCACACTTGTGGTTCTAAGGGATGATGCAAGATGCCACCCAGCACAATTTGTGTTTCATGTCCTACCCAGTTAACTCAGGACTGGACAAGTGATCCTGGTTGGTCCAAAGAGACAACCCAAGATATTCACTAGAACTCTTTGAATTACAGATTTATTAAGCCAGTTGGAGGTGGGCATTGCCAGTCATTGTCACACCAAAGAGTGAGACAATGCTTGAAAATCAAGCCAATTTAAAGAATCCAGAAGTAGGGGTCAGGGCAGAGACAGAGAGCTAGAGAGAGAGAGAGAGAGACATCCACACAGAGAAACACTTTATCTCCATGAAATCGTTTATGCAGCTAGATCCAGCCCTGTATAGGATAACAAATCTATTCCTAGAACGTTCACTTACATGAAATAATAGTTTTCCTTATTTGGTTATATAAATATAAAGAAGAATTCTGTCTCTCAAAAATGAAGTATTTTGGTTCATATAAAAAGAGCTCTTCAGATGACTAAGCCATGAACTCCTTTAGGAACTTGTTAATAAGCCACAGATTTTAGTAATCCAATTGATGTATCCTTTATCATCCTAAATGTTTCCATCTATATAAGAATGTGAGAGCTGCTCTCCTTCATTTGTTGAATTGTGGAGATTATTTTTTCAGATTCCACAACAAAAATATTACTTAGATTAGAAGAGAATATAATTGATTCTGCTTTTCTGTAAAACTTTAAAAGTGTAGAACGTTGTATTTTTCTCATCTTTGTAATATGTATTTTTCAGCTTAAAAATCCACCTCCCTTTGTTGCATAAAACTCCTCATAAGTCAGTTTCCATTTTCAAAATTAAATCAGTGCTATAAATTATAAATACTCTTGTCGTGAAGAAAATGCAGTTAAAAAATAAAACTAACCTTTCAGTGTCTTTTGAGATTGTGGGAAATTCATTACTTTGGTAAAACTTTAATAAAAAATGTTATATCACTGAAATTTTTTTTTGTGGTTGTTTTGTCTTTTTATATCTTTGTCAGGTCTTTTCATACAGAAGTTCAAATTCAAAGTATGTTCGGTCTCATGCTAGAACAAACACAATATCTTGAAAAAACAGTAGAAAGTATTTCTAATTCTAATAAGAGAATTCTTTTGTTGTTTTATTTTGTTTCAATACCTTGCCTTTATCGAAGATAATTAGTTGAGAAACTGAAAGACCATATTTGAATGTGTCTTCAGTAGGATAGATTAGATAGCTAGAAAGATACATACATACATATAGATAGATAGAAAGAGATTGACTATGAAGAATTGGAATATTTGATTATATAGGCTAAACAGTCCCACAATCTGATGTATACAAGCTGCAGGCCCAGGAAAGCTTATGGTACAATTCCAATCCAAATGTAAAGCCCTGAGGACCAGGGGTGCCAATGGCCTAAATCCCAGTCCAAAGACCAAAGAACCAGAAGCTCCAGTGGCCAAAGGCAGGAGAAGCAGACTGGCCGGCTCAAGCAGAGAGGGCTAATTCATCCCCCCTCTGCCTTTTTCGTTCTATCTGTGCCCTCAGTGAATTGGATGATGCCCATCCGTATTATTGAGAGTGTACTCAATAACACACTGTACACAGTGTACTTATTTAAATGGTAATTGCTTATGGAAACGCCTTCACAGATGAATTCGGAAATAGTTTTATAAGCAATTTGGATATCTCTTAGCCCAATTAAGTTGGCATATAAAAATTAACCATTACAGACTATTACTAAGAGAATGAAAGAATATATGTGTTTGCCTCTTTCTATAAGAGGAAAATAATATATTTGTTTGTTTTGTTTTGCCATTTATTTTACTTCTCCCTTTTTACAACTACTAAATTGCCAACCACAATGGAAACATGATGTGAGATAAGCCCTTGGTTTGAAAGCTATTATGTATGTCATCATTACAACCAAAGAGCGTGAGCATAATTAGTTTTGGGAGCCTGCATGCCTTTGTGCCAGTGACTGAGCTGCTTGAAATCATTGCCAGGGTCAACGATGATGATATCTACTGCAGCTATAGTGGGACTAGCCCTCTATGTGAGGAATAGCTCATGTAGTTATGCATCATGCTCTTGTCGAAAATGTGTGACTGATGGCAACAGGGCAATAAATTATCATCTCTCATGATCGAAGAAAGACCTGCTGGAGGTACCCATGGATTTACTGTAGGTGCAGGTAGCACCAGACATAACAACCATGATTTTTTGGATAACCATAGATGAGGCAGTGGAGAACAGATTGAGAGATTCATAGAACTAGTCTCAGCAGAGGAGTCCGTGATAGGTTACAGAGTTCCCTACTCTGGACAGAATGTCTTGCCATTCCAGGCTCTCAAGAAGGGCCTCATCTCCAGGCCTTGAAACTGCCGGCTACACAACTATTCACAGGTGGTATCATGTATCTCCAAAAAGAGCCATCCCATGCCGCTGGACATCACTTGTGCCAAGGGGTACCTGGATGAAAAAACAATACATGTTAATTGGTATCCAGCGACAATGCCAATGTGTGCTATGACTCCTACACAGGAGCGGGTCATGCACAGCTGGCTTCAGCAGTGATACTGACATTGTAAGCTGACAAGCTGAAAAGCTGGCAGGGCTGAGCCTACTGCCACTCTCAGAGAAGAATATCTGGGCCCAAAAGAAGGATCTCTACATCAACATCTAACCATATGAGTCCTTCCAAAGTCACAGATGAGGTGCCCATTGGCAGCTTCCAGGGTATTAGAGTCACAGTGTTGGAGCATAAAAACAGTTTGTACTTCGTAGAGAAGTACAATTAGGAGCTGTCCTGGAAGTCACAGGTGAGCAAGCCCCCACGGAGAAGATTATCAAGATCCTCACCATTGTCATTAAGGAGATGGTGACCAAGTGGCAGGAGAAACTCTCTTTCAGTATCCTCTGTATGTCAATCCCAAGCATTAAGCTTCTTGACACCAAGGGACTCACCATGGCATAAGTTAAGCAGCTTAATGATGGCAAGATGTCAATGAAAGACACCTTAGATCTGGGCATCATTAAGATGCTCCTCAAAGGTAGTGGTGGTGTTGCTGGTGCTTTTGGGCAGACTCCAAGGAAAGAGTGACCAGCTACAAGCCTATGAAGTGGTGCCTACTCAGGCCTAGTATATTAGGCCATTCTTGCATTGCTATAAAGAAATATCGGAAGCTAAGTAATTTGCAAAAAAAAGAGAGAGAGAGAGAGAAAGATTTAATTGGATCATGGTTCTACAGGCTTTACAGGAAGCATGACTCTGGCAGCTACTTCTGGTGAGGCCTCAGGAAGCTTACAGTCATGGCAGAAGGCAACAGGGAGCCAGCATGTCACAGAGTAAGAGCAGGGACAAGAGAAACAGAAGAGAGAGGTCCCAGACTCTTTTAAATAACCAGATCTTGCATGAACTAACTGAATGAGAACTCATTTATTCCCAAGGGAGTAATGTTAACACATTCATGAAGGATATACCCCCTTGATCAAATTACCTCACACCAGGCCCCGCCTCCAACATTGGGGATCACATTTCAACATGAGATTTGGAAAGGAAAAACATCCAAACTATATCATTCTGCTTCTGGCTACCCAAATCTCATGTCCCTCTCAAATTTCAAAGTACAATCATGCCTTCGTAAGAATCTTACAAGTCTTTACTCAGTTCAGTGTTAACTCAAAATTCCCAAAACCTTATATAAAACAGCAAGCACCAAGCTAATCACCCCCATCCCTGAAACCTCATGCGATTAATCTATTTTCAACGTTTCCTAGTATGTTCCTTTAGAAATGCTTCCTGGAAATAGTTGTTTTTCCGCATCCTATTTTTTGTTATCTGTATTTTAACTAAGAAGTTTTAGTTTGGTTTACTAATACATTGGCTTACTTTCACCAACTTACTTTATAATGTCCATTAGTCCTACATTTCTGTGCTTGTGTTTTTTAATGCTCATGCCTTCTTTTGCATTGATGGAGCTCTTATTAGTATTAAAATTTTCATTTTCTTATTCCATGCTTTCTTGTTTATTCTCTTGATTGCTTTGTCTATTTTATTTTCTAGAGGAGAGATATAAAATCTATTTCCTAGGGAGGCAAATGTGGCTTAATACCTATTTTTGTAAGTCAAGTTTTATTAAAGCATAACCATGTCTGTTTGCTTACATATTGTCTCTGTCTGCTTGCAAGTAACAATGACATAGTTGAGTAGCTAAGAAAGAGATCTGACTGTCAAAGGCTAAACATTTACAGAAAATGTTTGCCAATCTTTACTCCACAGGAAGTTACTTTCAAAAGTTCACCATATACATTTACATTACTAATTCAAATAACATTTTATCTATTCCTATGAACAGTGTAAGGTTTCCCAAAACACTTAGATTATGATTCTCTCTTTTCAACATGTGTTATTTTTTCCAATATTTTTAGTTCTTTTTTTTTAAATTCATAAGTTAGATAATAATAATTGTTATTGCTGCTGCCGGTGGCCATTTGCATTTAATTAATACTTTTTATTTTGCTTACCATTCCTTTTGTACCTTATACTATTTGTTTATGCTCAATGTCTTTCTTCCTCAGTTCACATTCTGTAATTTTTTTAAGTCCAGTTATCTTGGCGGTAAGCTATATTACCACCAAGCTATTTTTTCATCAATATATTTTTTGTTTACTTCACCTTCTTTTGTGATTTGTTGTATACATAACTCTGGGCTGTGAATTATTTTCTCTCAAACCTTGAGGATATTATTCCACTGCATGAGTCTTCCACTGTTACTACCAAAAACTCTGCTGTCAAGTTAAAAGCCATTTCTTTGTATGTGACATTTAAAGAAAACTTTTTTAGCTTCTTTTAAGCTCTTATCTTTGTCTCTAGTATTCTACAGTTTTACTATAATTAATCTAGCCATGTGTTTATTTATTCCTATCCTTTTTGACACATTTTTATTTTATAGATTCATGTTTGTCATAAATTTTGCCAAATGTGTAGCTATTGCTTTTTAAAATATTGTATTTTCATCTGAAACTCCAATTGGATGGCAATCCAGTTCAATCTATCCTCAATACCTTTCAATAACATTCTTATGTTTTCATCTTCATGTTTTACTGTGCTTCATTATAGATTAATTGTTTGAGAGTAACTTCCATTTAATTAATTTTGTTGGTTGTATCTAATATGCTGTATTTCCTTTTGATTAATTTAAAAAATCATAATACATTTTTTATTTTTAAAAAGTTTTTTTTAATTTACCTGCTCATGTATGATAGTCTTTTGAAGCTTGAACATTTCTCCATGTGTCCTAAATATTGTTCATATATTTCATTCATAGTTATTTGATATCCCGTGTCTAATTATTCTAATATTTTCAGGTTTAAATTTGTTGGGGTAATTTCCTGATGATTGTCCCTTACATTAATTTGATTTTCTCATCTGCTTTAAATGTACTTTGAATGTGAAAGGATTTTTAATGTACTTTGAAAGTGGATTGACCACTTTATCCTTCTCTTTGGGAGACTTGCAGACCTAAATGGTAAAACCTTCTTCCAGAGAAAATTTGCATCTACTTCTTTCAGTAGCTAAGGGCCCCACAGAGGTAGGAATCACATTAGTCCTCCTTGAGGATCCTGGCTCAGTTGAGACTCCTGGGTTTAATGAACATGCCGTGCATACAAACCAGACCAAGTTTCAGGATCTGGATTGTAATACCGCTGCTGGCCACTGCTATAGGGGCATGATCATTGATCATTTCAGATATCCGTTTCCTAGAATCCACTGTTCCAATCCCAGCATATGAATCTTTTTTTCCATAGTGTGAAATTATATGTAGACTTTCCTTACATCTTGTGAGACCATTATTTCCTTACATCTTGTGAGACTATTATGTCAAACTGTGACATAATAAGGGTCTACTTATTCTGCAAAAGGAGAGTTCTTTCAAAAATTTTTTCCACCATTAATGACAACGTGGACATTCCCACTTCTCTCTCTCTTTCCATTTTAGAGCTTAATTTTTTTCATAGAACTTATCTTTTGTTTTTATCACCTATTTGTTTATTAATTTTATAATTTCTCAGATCCCTTATGGTTGATGTTTACTATTTTATTTATTTCCCCTACAGCAATGTCTGGAGTACTGTTAGGAATCAAGACATAAATAAATAAGTAAAAGGACAAACTAAAATAAAGCTGAATTCATATATAATGTGTGGTTAAATTGGTATCTACCCAGAGTTATTTCTCCTTCTGTATCTATGTATTTCAATATTCTCAATTTTTCAAGAACCAATTTAAGTATTTCCTTCTTCATATAAATCTGCTTTCTGCCTCTAACCTATTTGTAGTGGCATTTTTAATATGTTGTAGCATCTTTTACATACTCTCCTTTTACCTGAAGAAATTCCCATATGGATCCCACATTCTTGAGGTTGGAAATAAAATTCAACCCTTTAGCTCTCTTTGTACCTATAATACTAGCATGTGACCTAGGTTCTGACAATCAGAGATACCTTTATGAGCCTAATGAGAAAGACAGCATTGATGTGAAGTAGCTACTTTCTGGACTCTGTTTCTGGTACTCAAGGTGAGGCCTGGTTGAGAGTTATCAATGTCCCAGAAGTATCAATGGAAAATGTTTTACCACTGAAATCTAGCCCTCAGGGTTCTATGACATGAGCTTTGGTGCCTGTGCCTAGATGAGGTGGGATGAATCTGTGTGTTGGCTTACTGATTGGTGATTTGGTTATGGTTCTGGTTACATTGTTCTTGGCCTGGTATAATAACTTTGACTTTCCTGGAGATTATACAATCTACCTAATAGCCCTTAAAAATTATTCTTCTACTTAAACAAGTGAAAATTGATTCTTTTGTTTCCAACTAAGAATTCTAAATAATATACAAATTTATCATATTATACCACTTTATAATTTTCCAAGAGTTATTTTAATTATATTTTGGTAACATTTTTCCAAATGAAGGAAAAATTTGTCTCTTTATGCATTGTCTGACACCATTCTGTTTTATTGTTTTTGATAAAATACTTTATTATACTTAATTTAGTCAATTTATTTATTATTGATAGTATCATTCATATCTTTAAATATTAGACAAATCCAAAACTAATAACAAAGTCTCTACCATTTTACCTTTAATATCTTGTTGCCTGCTTTTCTGCTCCTAAGGACACTGTAATACTCACCTGCCTCCTTTACTCAATTGCCTCGTTCATTCTTAGTTAACGTCTGCAGAAAGCAATCCTTTGATTCTTCTGCTTTGCAGAAAAGAGTATCATATTTTTCTTTGTCTCTATGAGGTTATATATTTATTTATGTAATTGTTTTTTCATTATATAACTATGGTAAAATATAAGTTTTATTAAGAAAAGGGCAGAATGTATTTTTCTCAACATTTTATTGACTGTATTTATCATAGCACTACTACATAAAAAGCAATCAATCAATAAATGTTAGTGTTGATAGACAAATATTTGTTAGTACATACATAATACTATATGAGAATAATTAATAGAAATAAAAATTTATATGCAATTATATTTTTGTTAAATAATTAAATAAAAATATCAGACAGTTTATATGACCACACTATTCTAATTATAAAGCCAAACCAAATATTTGTCAGGTCAACTTTAAGCATAGGAGAAACAGGTAATTATAAGTGAGTTTTTATACTAATTTAAATAGTCATGTGCAAATGGAGGTATTTGGTGATTATAGAGAGTCTTAATATTGAGTTGAATAGAGTACATAGTAGTGATAGAAGTATTGTGTGCCGTTGAATGTGTCCAAATATATAGGTACAAAGGTCGTAATTATGCAGTGATCATGTTTACCGTTTTTGAAAATGTAAATCATGGAAATGAATTATCTTTAAGTTTGTTATCTTTATGATGTCAAACTCTTATAGAAAGTAAAGATTTAAAAAATTACAAAAGTAAATTTATCTTAAGATTTTTATTGTCAAAGTCATATTGAACAATGAGAACTCATGGACACAAGAAGGGGAACATCACACTCCGGGGACTGTTGTGGGGTTGGGGGACGGGGGAGCGACAGCATTAGGAGATATACCTAATGCTAAAAGACGAGTTAATGGGTGCAGCAAACCAGCATGGCACATGGATACATATGTAACAAACCTGCACATTGTGCACATGTACCCTAAAACCTAAAGTATAATAATAAAATTAAAAAAATAAAAATAAAAATAAAATTAAAAAAAGATTTTTATTGTCAAACTAGGAAAATTTTAAATTAATGAATGTATTACTTTTTATTGCTACATAAGACATTACCTCAAGACTTAGTGACTTAAAACAGTAATTATTATTTATTGTTTTTACAGTGTTTGTTGGTTATAAACTTAGGAGTAGATTGGCTGGTGCTTCCGACTCAGGGTCTTAATGAGGTTGTGTTGAGAGATAAGCTGGAGCTGCAGTCATTCAATGTGCTTCCGGAGACCAGAATATCTTTTTTCAAGGTGGCTCTCTCACATCACCAGCAAATTATTGCTGAATGCTGGTGGGAAACTTCTGCAGCTCTCCATGTACGTGCGTTTCTATGGGGCTACCTAAGTGTTCTCATGGCATGGCTATGGGCTTCCTCCAGAATGAGCAATCCAAGAGAGCAGGGTAAAAGTTGCAATACCTTTAATGACTGTTCTGTGCAAGCCACACGCCATCACTTTCAAAATATTGACCACACAGTCAGGTTTGAAACAATATGGGAGGTCGTTATTGAAAGTCATCAATACATAGAAACGGAGATCATCAGTGTCCAGCTTGGAGGCTGGCTACCACAGTAAGAAATCAAGAAAATAAATATGTTTTTATTAAACAAAAACAACAATTTTTTATGAAAAATTTTATGTTCATATAATTTATTTTCATCATTAGATAATCACAATCACACAAAATTACTTGCAGTGGCATTACATATTAATCTTCTATTGTTTATTCATTTGTTCGCTTCCTAAGGAGAGAGATTAATAATGTGTAGCAAATCCATGTGAAGGTTTATCATTTGCACCAAAAAAAAAATCTTTTATCATCCGTATTTCTTCCTCATAAGGAAGCTCAAAATGCATCTTGCCATATGATTTAGAGCTAGATATTAGTGAGGCTGGGAATAAAATCACAATTTTATATTGTGGCTCTTAACCTCCTCCCTAGTCCACCTTTTCTGCATAGAAGAACCAATGTATTTAAATAATCTATTTTTAAAATAACCACTAGAAAAGTGCTTATGTTTCTTCACATACCCTTTTTTCTTTCCTTTCTTAATTATTTTTATTAGTTAATTCATTACTCAAGTATAAATTCACAAAAACTTCCCTTCTAAATGGAATGCCACGCACATAGATGATAGTAAACACGTACAATGTACATTTTTTGAAATATGTACTATAATAAAGTCTATTTTTTACTGTTTTGTGGAATATAACAAAAGCCAAAGATAGCTTTTTGCTATAATTGCTTTGAGGATGGTTGCGAAAAATAAAAATAAAAAAAAAACACTCACACATTCAGAAAACAAAAGTAATATAGTAATCTAATATAGTTTGTCAAACTCGGTACACAGGTAATATACAGATAATTTCCCAACTTTATTTTTCCTAGTCCAGTCGTTTCTCCATATTCATTGTGGGACTGGTTTCAGGGACCGCCCTCCCCCATACCAAAATCTATATATGCTCTAATTCCTGATATAAAGTGGTATGGTATTTGCATATAACCTATGCACATCCTCTTGTATATGTTAAATCTTCTTTAGATTATTTATAATACCTCATGCTTTGTAAAGGCTGTAAATATTTGTTAGGCTGTATCTTTTAGGGAATAATAACAAGAAAAAAAGCTTTGTGCATCCTCAGTACAGATAGAGTTTTTTTTCTCCCAATATTTTCAATCCTCAGTTGGTTGCATTTAAGGATGCAGAGCCCACAGATATGGAAAGCTGATTGTAATTATAATTGTTTATTGACCTTACATAGACAGCTACTAAGAAAAGTGCAAAGTCAACAAATTTAAAATGTTATTCTTTCTCAATATCTGGGAGACAGGCCAAACTATCATTACCATGACTTAAAAAGAAGAAGATAATGGGGAGCTAAGTAACTCTTCAGTTATCTAATACGTCTTCAATATTAGAGGGTCAGCTAAAATTGTTCTCACTAATAGTTAAGGAAGGAGAACTTGGAGGGAAAAGGTGCATAAATGCTAGCCTTTATCTTTGTGGCATAATATGTATATTTTTATTATTATTATTATATATATTATTATATTAACCAAATAGGTCCTTTTCCCCTATTTGGTTCCTGACACAGAACTCCTAAAACCCTTAACATTTCCTGAGAGATTAGAATGATAGGAGCATCATTTATTATTAATAATTAGACGATTTCAACCACAGCTTGAGTTTATGCTAATAAAGTGATTCTTGGCAAACCCTAGATAGCTTTAGCATGGGGGCTGGTCACTGAGGAACCTGCAATGTAATTAGAAAATGAAACTCTCAGCCCCACTTCTTGGTTTTTAGGAGGTGACAGAGGCTGGAGACTGACTGAGACCACCCATGGCCAATGATTGAATCGAGTATGCCTATATAATGAGGCCACATATAAAATCCTAAATGACAGGGTCTGTGAACACATCAAGGTGCAAGGACAGTGGCGGTGGTGTACCTGGAGAGGGCCAGGAAGCTCTGCCCTACCACATACCTTGCCTTATGCGTATCCTCCATTTGTCTGTTTCTCCATTGTATCCTTTATAATAAACTGAAAGAGTAAGCAGAACACTTTCTGAGTTCTGTGAGTTAGCCAATCAGAAGTGTGGGTAGCATCATATTCCACTTTTGCCTGGCCTGTAAAGTGGGGGCTGACTTTATGGGTGAACCCTTAAACTGTGAGGCCTGGACTAACTTCACAAAGCATCAGAATTGAACTGTTGGACACCCAGTTGGCGTTGGAGGATTGTTAGAAAAAGGACATGCATTTCATATTGGAAAAAGCCACACATGTGCTGTCAGGGAAAAGATATTACAATAATATTCACACAATCTCGTCTTCATTTAAACCTAGTGATCTTGTCATTTTTAAAGTAGATGGTTTATGCTACAGTTGCTTATTGTCTGAGGATTATTTTTAAAAGGTAAGAATAGAGAAACTACCTGGGATTTGAAAGGGAAGTTTGAAAAAATTTAGATTGTAAGTGTTAAGGAAGGATCCTAGAGAGATAAAGAACTAAATAAAAGCTAGAAGAGTGTTTAAGTGAAAAGGCAAAACCAAAAGCATGAGGGATGAAGCTTGTCATTTACGCATGCACATTCAAGTTTCCTTACAACTCAGAAATGTAAAGTGGTTCCTTTCCTACCTTGGCACATAAGAAAATAGGAACTTCTAAAAGCATCTGGAGACAGTGTTTTTTTTTTTTTTTTTTTTTTTTCTTTTTTCTTTTTTAAGACAGTTACTACTTAAAATAAATCAATCACCTCTGGGGGTAGCAGGACATTTGGGGAAATGTTAAAAGAGGCTAAAGACCAGTTGGAGAATGAGTACTCTTTTGAATTAAATTTATGATACCAAAAGTGTTAAAATGTTTGGGAGGCACTCATGAAATATAAATCTAACATAGAATTTTATGATGTTTGCAGACACACACACCACAAACTTCATTATTAAGCCTCCTGTTTTATTGGTATAGTTTTAGATTAGAGCAATGATTTTTGAACCTTTTTTTTAATGTACCATCTCATTTTGTTTGGGTATGAACACCTGAGTCTCCTTATCTCAAACGCTTTGATTTGCTAGTCAAGAGAGGAAGGAAAAACCTTTTTTACTATTTACTACTTCCTGAGTAGTAAAATGCACGGTTTTGTTGCAAGGTGGGAAACCGTTGGGAAAAAAAATTCTGAAATCCTGAATTTACTTTGAGAAAGTATTTTGTAGCCTCCTACATTTTTTGTTGTTGTTATTGTTCAAGACCTGTGGTCAGTTTGTCTCATTTCTAATGGTTTCATTAGAAATAACTGTACATATTAGTAATTTGGTTGTGCTGGTAGAAGAACAGGGGATGGAAGAAAGGATGAGAGGTAAAAAAAATTTAATGTCAAAATTTGTGTCAAGAAATTTAAAAAGATACTATTTGTTTTTTAGTGATTGAGTTGATGCATAGTATTTTAATCTATCTAAAATGAATTGGATTTTGTAACAATTTCACAAACTGAAGTGGATTTTATTAATTTATATGTTTCTTAATGTAATAGTGATGCTTTTCTTTAGACATTAATAAGAATTAATCAATTATGATTGTAACAGTGGAGAAAACTAATTACAATCATCTCAACTAAAAAATCTTTAGCTATATCATCATTTTAAATTAAGTCTGTGTTTTTAAAGTATCAATATAAAATTAATATAATATTAATATTGATAATGAGCATTCCTTTAGAACCTGTCTTGTCTTGTAAAATGTATCTTCAGTATTTTTCAATCTTACGAAAGACTCTGAAGTTAAACAGTAGTATTTCCATTTTGTACTTGGAAAACTGAGATTTTAAAAAGATAAGTAACTTCCACATTGCTACCCAAGAGGTAGTACAGCTGAGATTTGAATTCAAGGCTCTCTACTCCAAATGCTATGCTTTCTCCTCTCTATCACATTTCTCTCTTTCTAAAATTATTTTATATTTTCGGGGGTTTTAAAAGTTAGTAGATAATATGTTCTTTCCATCTCGATTTCAGAACTATTTGAGAAATAAGGCATAGGAAGTAGAAAAATGAAGATCAAGATGTTAGTTTTGGAAGATATGGTTGTATTTATAAAGTAAAATAGGCTTCTTGGTACTTCATCTTTGAAGTGGAGAGGCTCTCACACCCAATCAGAGACAGAACTGGACAACTGTAGGCCTCTTCACAGAACAGCACCTCATTACTAAACCTAGCTCATAGTGTAGAGCTGAACTTGACCTCACCAGTGAGGCAAGGAAGGGCTGCTGCTAGCCTCAGTTTTATCTCCTAAATCTAACCAAGTAAGAAAATGATCTTTCCTCTCCTGGACCAGAGTTCGTGAGGGTGGGAGAAAAGCTAGGAGGGGCTCTCATGGACAGAATCATGATTATTACCAAACAAGTATACTTGTTTAAGTGTCTTCATAATGTATTATCAGCATAGCTTGACCATGTTTAAAGAATGGACAAAGAAGAAGCTTGGGTTACTTTATACCTTAGCCTGCTCTAAAATAAGATACTAATAACTATGATATGATATGATGATATGATATGATATGTGTAATAAAAGTAAATGTTAGAATGCTAGTAATTAATGTTGTAATCAATGAAGATATTACACTTCGGAATATATTCAGATTTTTTAAAATTATAGATTACAATTTTATAATTTTTTTTCTTTTTTCTCTTTTTTTTTGAGACGGAGTCTCACTCTGTCGCCCAGGCTGGAGTGCGGTGGCGTGATCTCAGCTCACTGCAAGCTCTGCCTCCTGGGTTCACGCCATTCTCCTACCTCAGCCTCCTGAGTAGCTGGGACTACAGGTGCCCACCACCACGCCCGGCTAATTTTTCGTATTTTAGTAGAGACGGGGTTTCACCATGTTAGCCAGGATGGTCTGGATCTCCTGACCTTGTGATCTGCCCGCCTCTGCCTCCCAAAAGTACTGGGATTACAGGGGTGAGCCATGGCGCCCGGCCAATTCTTATCTAAAATAAAACTTAGATATTTAATTATTTGAAACTCTTCCAAAGTTTCAAAGAAATATTTTCAATCACTTGAAAGTCAATGCTAATTTCTGAAATACATATGTCACCAGGGATGGATGACCTAATTTAGATGAATTGTGATTCAAGTTTTCATCTAAAATTCATGATTGACCTAAATCAAATGTGAAAGCTTCGAAGTTTGGTTAACTTTATTCATTACTTTCCTCTTTGTATGTCTTTTTGTTTCCTGTTTCTGGCTTGAATTAGAAGCAGAACCACTAGCAGTGTTAGAAAAGCTGTTTCTGTAATGATTCTACCCAACTACAAACCTAAAATGTACAAGTTTCTACAAGAATTAATATCTAGTTGTTCAGTATCAGGAAAGACATTTTAATAAATATACTTCCTTTTCTGTATCATGTGATTGTTTAATCTTATTGACACAATTTAGTTGATATGATAAATATGTCTTTATATTTTTATTTGCTGAAATATTTAGAAACCAGTTCTTATTTCAATATGTACTGACTCTATCTTCAAACATTCATTTCCAAATTGGCAATATGCATTTACACAAAATTAAATGCAAATCTCATGCAGGAAAAAATATTTTTATGATAAGTTTTCACATGGCTGGCTTCTAAATTTTTATATCTTGGCTGGAATATGCCCTCCTACAAAAGTCCTTTGGTAATATCTATTATATATAACATAGCTCTAGTCATTATCACACTGTTCGAGTTCTTTCATTGAAAGATATAGCTATTGGTTAACACCTTGTTTTTATTTGTTTATTAAATAATTGTGTTTCTCCCTACATTACCAGGTAAATTGTATGAGGCCATTAGCTCATACTAAGTGCTAGTTTAATTGTTTGAAAATAATTAATAAAAGAAGCTAAATTTGCCTTCCATTTGCTACAAATAATATATACGCCTCTCTATATATTTCCACTTGCCTTATTCCTATATTATCTACTTACTATATGTATATAAATGTGTGGGTATATATGTGTGTGTGTATATAATGAATGTATACAGCCAATTCATTTTATCCACAGTAGTTGTGTTTTATAAAATAGCCATGAACACTGAAACAAGTACTGAACCACTGCTCCAAGGAGAAATACAGTGAGATTCCTGCAAGCCTGTGGTCTCACGTTTCATCAACCAACTCTCCATTTGTATTATATAGTTTCTTTTAAAAAACACATCCTTGTCAAACAAGCCAGGTTCATCAATGTTGAAAACCTGCTCTTCCACCTGACCCATTTCCTGCATAACAGAATCTACCTTGCCTGCAAACTCAACACTTTTCACACTGCATTGGCTTTTGAGACATATGAGCCAGTCAGCACTAACCAAGAGGGATTTAACATTTTCTTGATCCTGGGCAAAATGACCATACACTTTGGTCTTCAGCCTCACAACAATGTTCGCTATGCTTTTTTTTTTTTTAACCAGTTTTCATTTCATGAATCCACAAATTTTGTCACTTTTCCATCTTTTACACAGGGCTTTCTGGTGCAGCCTCATGTACAGAATGGCAAATTTTTCCTTTTTCTGTATGTACCATATTATTGACTCATTAACATTGAATTCACAGCAACAGCACAGTAACTCATGCCTGAGCAAAGGGTATTTAATACACATATTTTCTCTGTAAGGTACATCACAGCCTTCTTGTGCTAAGAATACTAGACAGCACTTCAACATTATGTATGAGGTCATTTTAAATAATGAGATCACCAATCAAAGGCACAAACATGAAATAAAGGTGTCATGAAATAGACTGCAAAAAGTACAGTTGTGTTTACAGTATAATAGCTGTTGTTTCCAATATGAGACTGCTGTTTACAGTATTAAGAGGGTAGTTCAACCTCAGTTATGTACTTGCCTACAAATTACCATAAACTCATCTTGACCATTGATTTGGGGATTGCAAATAAATCTTAACAAGGAGACAAATTTGAAATAAAGGATATAAAATTAGAGAATAAATAGGATTGAATCTATATCTTTATGCCAATTATTCTATAAGATCTTTAAGTGCAGATAGGATTTATTGAACTTCAGAATTCTGTTACATAGTAGGGCCTCAATTTCCTGTGCTTGAAGTGGTATGACATAGAAACTATTATCTACTGACAGTATACTCAATGTGTGTATTTTGGCTTCAGGGCACTAGATCTACTTTGATCCATCACTAAAATGTGATTAAGGGCAATAACAAGACCACAGCTTAAGGAGACTGACAATTATGCAGATAAGCAGAATCTCTAGAAAAGTGATCTGAGAGTTTAAATCTAATATGGAATTAAAATTCTAATTTTACAGTCTGAAGAATAAGGTAAAATATAGGAGAAAGGTTTAGTAATTCCAAGGATACCTAATGTTTAGCCCATTTGTCTTCCATTCCTTTTATCCCTTGATATAAAGACTAGATTTCCATTTTCCTACCACTTTCTGATACATATATCTCTTATCCCCCATTTGTGACATAGGATTTGTTTGTATACTCCCATATTTTTATAGAATAGGTTCTGGGACTGATACGAACTGAATATAATTGACGTGGAGTAAAGCTGGAGAATGTGAGGACTAACGCCTTGACAATTTTGCTATTTAACACAATTAAATCATAAATAACACAGTTTATATGAGAAAATATATCAAAATTTACAAAGAGCTAACATAAAATAGTAATTGGATTATGTATATAAGTTTGCATGTATGTAAGTTGGATTTATTTCATTATTTCTATTAACTGGACTGACATAATATTTACAATGCCTTTAAAACAAAAAGCACAATTAAAAAGCCTATAGACATAAATAAGCTAGTTGTGGGAAGATAATTATAGTTTGTATTATTTAAATGTGAAGTTCAAAGGAGAAGGTTGGGGATATAACTGTATAGAAAGGTAGGAATCAGATCCTGGAATATCGTGTATGTCATGATAAAAAGCTTTCAAAGTTTTTGTATAGGAAATTTCTTGAAAACAGCTCCAAGCTCAAATTAAAAACAAATGCACTGTGTGTTAATGTACAACCTCATGTTGATTTCTGGCTGTCTCTCACTTTATCAGTCTCATACCCAAGGAAAGAACTTATTCTCAACCTCACCTGTTTCAGATTTCTTCCTTTTGTCTACCAATGTATCTTCTATTGTGCTATTCCCTCATGTCTCCTGGACAAAGCTGTGTGGATTAAGACTCAAAATGTACCTCATTTAGAGTCTTAAGTAATCAAATTCAATTGCACTTCCCCATACTGCCTAGAATCACATACCAAAAGCTAGTCATTTAACTAATATCCACTGAGCACTTTCTATACATGACGCATTGTTGTAGGCACATATAATACAGGAATGAAAAAAACAACAAACAGAAATGATTGTCCTGTGGAGCTTACATCCTAGTGAGCGTGCTGATATCAAACAAGAAAAAAAAGAAAAACAGCCTCCTCCCTCAAAACACAATTGTTTCTCCCAGGAATTAGTACGGAACATCCTCCAAACTGATTCTGATTTTTGTGACAGTAGTTTCAGTATTTCTGATAATGGTTAGGTCCTGAAGAAGCACCTTTGGAAGCAGATGATGAGAAAGAAACAGGAGATGGTCCAGTGGCATCTGCTTTATCTCTGATGGCATCCCCTCTTAGCTTGCTGTTTTTACGTTTAGTGTAAGTTCTATTGCTTATAGATGGTCTCCTTGGATTACTCTCTTGAGTCCATTATACAAGAAAGGTATTAAAATTTGCTCTGTAAAGTGTCAGAAAATCACACTTAGACCCTTCTATCACTTACTCTTATGAACCCCTTTGAGTCCCTTGCATCCTTCTGGAAGCAGACATCAAGACAAAATTAAAGGTACAAGAAAATTTGTTCACAATATCTATGAAAGATAAAACAGAGAGGAGCAAGAGTAGATGGGAAACATGTGCAGACAATACAGGTCTGAGAGAAAGGAGAATCAAGCCCCAGATAGTAGTGCAGCTCTGAGTGAGCTTTGACCAGTCTAATAGGGAGCTCTGAGACAACAATTGCTACAGAGGAGGCCCATGCTGGGAAGAAATGCCTGGATTCTATCACTATTATCTTAAGCAGGCATTGAATCCTGGCTGCTTGCGAAGAGTGTGGCCTCAGTTTAACCACTGCAGTTGATTCCAAAGGTTCTGTAGCTGAAGCTGTCAGCTAAATGCTCTCCTTGCAGTTGACTGGAAAGCTCTTTATTGAAAGAAATTCCTAGAGGTGCACCTCTGTGATGCCACATCTATCCATCACATTTATCCTATATTCTTCCTTTATTATTATTTTTTTGGCCTTGCTTGCTGAATCAAATCTCTGGAACTCAATCTGATTGCCTTTCCTCTGAGTGGCAGATAACATCCACCCTATCTATACCATTGTATGTATTTCTTCTCTCAAGCTACCTAAGACTGGATGTGAGTGGTATACACTTCTCTAGAGTTTTGCTTTCTAAACGGTATTTATTAAACATATACACACATTTTTGTCTACACCTTTTTTATTTTAACTATTTTCCTGTTTATCTGTACAAACATACAATAATAATAATAATAAGCAGAGAAAGTAATAATTTTTATGATATTTTAATGATCTGAGAATAGAAATACATGATTTAAGGTGCTTGATTGTTTTTTAAACTAGAAGTCTTCTAAATTTTTGAAATTCTACAGTTTACTTGAACATGAATTCAATATTGATGCACATTTCCAAAATCTTTATGAACTATTCCCTCTGTTATTGACAATCTTTACTAGTTCTTGTTTTTGTTAATCTTTACCACACCCTCATTTACCCTTAAAAAAGCCTCCTGGATAATTTTTTATTCTTCATTTTTTTTTCACTTTTTAATGGGTGGTCTTTTATCTTCATGCATTTCTATGGTATGTGTATATGACCTCCTAAAATTCGTATATTGAAACCTAATGTCAAGGCGATGATATTAAAAAGTTAGGCCTTTGGGAGATAATTTGGTCATGAGGGCAGAGCTTTCATAAATGGGATTAGTGCTCTTTTTTTTTTTTTTTTTTTTTTTGAGACGGAATCTTGCTTTGTGGCCCAGGCTGGAGTGCACTGGTCTGATTGGCTCACTGCAACCTCCTCCTGGTGGGTTCAAGTGATTGTCCTGTCTTAGCCTACTGAGTAGCTGGGACTACAGAGGCACAACACCATGCCCGGCTAAGTTTTGTATTTTTAGTAAAGACGGATTTCACCATGTTGGCCAGGCTGTTCGCCAGGCTAGTCTCAATCTCCTGACCTCATGATCCACCCGCCTCAGCTTCCCAAAATGCTGGGATTACAGGCATGAGCCACTGCGCTCGGCCAGGATTAGTGCTCTTAAAAAAAGAGCCCTGAGAGAGCTTTGCCCTTCTACCATTTAAAGGTGCAGCAACAAGGCACCGTCTATGAGGCAGAGAAGGAACCCTTACCAGATAACAAATCTGATGGCTTCTTGATCTTAGATTTTTCCAGCTTCCAGAACTGTGAGCAATAATTTTCTATTGTTCATTAGTTACCCAATCTACATTATGGGGTACATGTGAGTGTTTGTTACATGCATAGAATGTGTAATGATCAAGTCAGGGTATTTGGGTATCCATCACCTTGAGTATTTATCATTTCTATGTGTTGGTATCATTTCCAGTCATGTCTTCTAGTTATTTTTATTAAATATATTGTTGTTTAACTGAGCTTTTTTTGCTGATCACAAACATTTACTCATTCTTTTAATTTGAAGGATATTTCTGATGTTTAGTGTGCTTTCTAAAATAATTTCTTTCTTAGAGTAAATTAAAATGGGTACTTTTCAGGTACAACACTAGCCTAGCTAAAATAGGAAATATTTGTAAAACGTAGGTGATAACAGCGTTAATGACCATTTGTCAATATGAAACTCAGATATGTTAATTAAATAACTTTATAATTAAGTAAAATTATCAATTTATTAGGTAATCTATAGATAAATTACAAAATATCCCCTAGGTATAGCTAATGTTGTGATTAATAATAACATATTGACATATGAAGCTATGTCAATAAATATCTTATACACTTCCAAGGAAGAATTTGGGCATTTTAAATACACTATTATTGTAAAGATGTATAGAGTTCAATACTAGATTCTTCAAAACCAAAACTAATTAGAAAAGTCAAAATTGGTCAAACTGAAATGTGGTATTACTGCAGCTAATATGGTAGTATCCTGGAAATAAGATACAGACAGAGTAGAAATACAAAGTTCTTATTATAATCTAGTGCAGTTTTTTAGTATTACTGTATTATTTCATTTTCATATTAATGTAAAGCAAATAAAGTAGATCTTAAGAGAAGTAAAGCATAATAATTAAATTTAAATATTATCATATTTGAAAAATGTACTAGCTTAGCAGAAAGATCATAGTCTTTATTTTCAGGAAGGATTCAGCTTAAATTCTGACTAAATAAAACTTACTTTACCTGTTGAAATGAAAATTTCCAGTTATAAAATATCAATAACTGAACCAATTTTATACGTTTGTGGAGATAAAGTATCTGCTGCAGTTAGTGGTAAATATTAAGTTCTCAGTGACTGAACATTATAAAAATAATAAAATTTAATTACATAATAAATTCTCTGTATCATGGTATTATAAGAAATGCTACAAAAATACAGGTATTATAATAGTATACTTATATTACACTTAAAAGAATTAAAATAATTTGTCATTTGTATTATTGTTTTATGTTTCTATTAATCCTGTTTTGGATATAAAATACACTTGCCTAAAGAGTCTTATATACCCTAATTCAGTTCAAGAAAGCTTTGTTACAATACAAGCATAATTAAAAACTAAATTGAGAAGTAAGCCTAAATTAAGAGATTCCTGGGCAGCTTGTCATTTGGTTTGTGTCAATGAAACCTCCTCTGTCTCTCCACTATCTAGCTGGACAGTTATATATTAATATGCTTGCCAGTCTTTAGTAGGATGATTGGACACACAGAAGTCCTGAATGTTGAAAATACTTTTAAAAAACGAAATTAATTGTTTTTTATTAGCCAAGAGTTGAGCGTCTTAGAGGAATATGCATTTTGCATGCGACTGCTTTGGCAGACTGTTTTCCCAGCATAGCTCTTTAGAGCTCTCTGCTGTGATTCACTTATCTGTTATGTGATGCTCACGGTGAGCAATGAATTGCTTATGAGTCAGCAATACAGAGTGTTGTTATTTAAAACATTACAAAACACTCAGCTGTCCTAGCAGACATAATGACGTACCAAAGGCAGAGAACTAACAAAAAGTCAAGAAGGCTGCTTAGCCTTGTAGTTTCATTATCTTGTTACTTGAGAGTACTCGACTCAAAGGTCAAAATACTAGGAAAGAAGAGCAGAACTTAGGAGTGGAGTGAGAGAACCAAGATTGCCTGGTCTCTTTCAGCATTGACTAAATTCATAGAATATCCTTAGAAGCCCGGAGAGACAAAGAAAAAGCTACAATAAAGTTCTTAGACACTTCATGGTGACTATTTATTTCATTGTGCAATTGATTACAACATAAAGCTGGGACAAATCAATAATTGCACCCTTAAAATTATGTTTCACTTTAAAACTTTGTATTTAACAACTTTTATGCAAATGAGTCTATAGAAAGCCACAACAAAATAGATAAAAAGCCACAAGCACCATACAGCAATTATGGCTCATTCTTATCAATTTATAAATAAATTTGTCTTTTTTAAAAAAGAACTAAATTACAATTGGACTTAATTTCTAACAACAATATTTTAAAATGCGAATGGTGCATAACAGTCACACAATGCTACCACATCAGAGGCTAGACCCAGAAAACAAGAACTACATAATATCTAATTAAAATACCTCTTTGCATAATTTAACTTAAAGTAAATAAGAAAACAGTTAATTAATGTTTTTAAATAATAGATTTGCATCATGACTTGTATATCTGGACAAACTGCATGTTAACTTGGGTGAGATTTTTGATGTAATTGATAGTGCAAGGGATTTAGGGTAAAACAGAAGTAGGTAGGCAAAACAGCTCCAACACTGAAAGCTTGCTTTTAAAATATATTTTTCTCCTTACTCTCTCTCTCTTTTAAATTGTATTATTTTATTATTATTATTTTTAAACCAGGAGTAAGCCATCTACTTTTCTCAGCCAAGATTTCTTGTAATGTAAAATGGTGAAGCTAATAACGATTTTGCGGAGGACTTGAGTGTTTTAGAAATGTATATATAATGCCTCTCACATAAAAAATAATAAATGGAAACTATTATAACTTGTTTAAGAGAGAAACTTGACTGACATTGGTTACATATGTATATGCATATGTCAACCCTCACCCAATCGTACAGCTTAAACATGTTCATTTTACTGTACTTTCAGAAAATTTACTCTAACAAAGCTACAAAAAAATCTACTTTGAAGTGACCATTGCATATTTTTCTCTCTATTTGAACAGTAAACAAGAACATGTAATTATTTCTCTATCCTTTATAGCATATAAATATAAAAATGACAAGAAAAATAATAATGTGTTATTTGTTGCTTTTTATTTACAAACACTTTTGAAAAAAATCATATAATATTTATAGACAACTTATGAGATAGAAATGCAGATTTTAAAATAAAAAAAATCTAAAGGCCAAATAAACAATTTTTATAGTTAGAAAACTCCTTAAAGTACCGTGGACCACCATCAAATTTCCAGAAGCTGAGTCATCTCAAAATACGTACTATGTAACTTAATAGATCTCTCTATGTATGAAATTACATAATGTTCTGCCATAAAAATTTCAGAAGATTTACAGCACTTCATGGAAAACATGAAGGAAATATATTTATGGAAATCATATAACAAAAAGGAAATAGCAAGGAATTATGTAGCACTAAACTGTATCTAGGAAATGCCAAAGTTCAGAAATGTACATATTCCTCCCCCTCCCTCCCTCCCTCCTTCCTGCTCTTCCTTCCTTCCTTCCTTCCCTCCCTTCCTCCCTCCATCCTTCCTCCAGTCCTTCCTCCTCCCCCTTCCTCTCTCCCTCTTTCTCTCCTTTTCTTTCTTGATTCTTTCCTTCCTTGTTTTCTTTTTTCCTTTTTACTTATCTTTCTCTAAAATATTAAATTCAACTATGCCATTGAAGTCCCTTGTGTCTACCCACGCTACTTCCTATCAGAATGTTTTTGGTTATTTTATATTGTATTGTGTCTTCAGTATAAATTAGAGAATCAAGTTCTCCAAATTTGTTTTTAATTACTTAGGAAAGAATTGGAATTTTAACAAATGAAATCTATTTAAGTACTTAATATGTATCTCCTTATTTATTTTTTGGTCTCATAATGTTTTTAAAATTCCTCAATGAAGAATTTGTATAACATTTATAAAAGTATATATGTGAGTTTTATTTTCATTCTGAATTTAGAAACTTTATTGAACTACTTCATATATTTGATAAGTTCCAGCTATTTTCTGTGAATCTTATTGTTTTATATAGAGATTCATTTAAGCCAAAAAGTCATAATTATGGTCCATTTTCTCAATTTTTACCATAAAAATTGATATTTCACCTTATCATTTTAGCTGGGCATATTTAAGCTAGCTACATACCATTGCATGGTTGATTAACAGTGTATTTAATATTCCCTATCATTGCACATTTAGGTGGTTTTCTAATTTTTAATCAATAATTAGCTAAATAAACACAATAACTACAACAATGATGATTTTTTTAGAATAAATTCATGAGGGTAGAATGCTTGGTGAAATATTTTTAAAAATATTTTCATACATGTGGACTTATTTTCAACACAAACTAAATATATTTGCATTTTCCATAGGGATGCCTCACTATCAGTTTTCCCATAGACATGCTAATTCAGGACATTATGCTTCAAATCCTGTTTATGGATCACATGAGTAATGTGATTTCTTAGTGTAATTAGTATTTTTTATTCTAGTAAAGTGCTTTAGCTTAGATCTGTTTTCATTCCTTAGTTGCTCATTCTAACTAGACAGCTTCTTGGAAGATTTTAAACATACATATATCGTATATATGTAATAATATATCTTGACTCTAAATATGTGTGTGTATATATGTGTATATGTATATATGTATATTTATATGTATATATGTGTATATATATAATATATATATATTTTGAGACAGAGTTTGCTCTTGTTGCCCAGGCTGGAGTGCAGTGGCACAGTCTCGGCTCACTACAAACTCCACCTCCTGGGTTCAAGCAATTCTCCTGCCTCAGCCTCCCATGTACCTGCGATTACAGGCACCTGCCACCATGCCCGGCTTATTTTTGTATTTTTAGTAGAGATGGAGTTTCACCATGTTGGTCACACTGGTCTCGAACTCCTGACTTCAAATGATCCACCTGCCTCAGCCTCCCAAAATTCTGGGATTACTGGAGTGAGCTACTGTGCCCGGTCTATATATTATGTATTAATAGATAATATATGTATAAATATATGTATATTATATATAAATCTATGTATATATAAAATATGTATATTTAAAATAATCCAGGGAGCTAATTAGAATGAGCTATGTATATAATATATATATTTAGAGCCAAGATATATGATTATATTTATATTATATATAAATATACATATTTGTATTGTATAAATATATACGCATTTAGAGGCTGGATCTTGCCCAGGATGCCTTTAACTACTGGGATCAAGTGATTCTCTTGTCTCAACCTCCCCAGCAATTGGTACTACAGGCATGCACCCCTCTTGCCCTGCTTGATTTTGAATATTTCAAATATTACTCTCAATTACTTATTTTTAAGTTGAATTTACTTTTCTATTGGTACATTTTTTCTCTTGCTGATTTATTTTAAAACTCTTTAAATGTTTAAGAATATTAAAGCATTAAATAGAAAACTATAAAATAGATACTAATTTTACACACGTATTTTGGCATGCTTAAACTTACGGATATTAAAGATTTTATTGAAGGGAAATTGGATTAAAGAAAAAATAAAGTGCCCCAAATCTATGTATCTTTTTTTGATACTTTGAAATAATGGGATCCAGCCCACACTAAAATTAATGAACTATTCCTTCATAATAATGCACAAAAAGAGGAATCACTCAGTTGTAAAATTTAAAGTAATCTTATTTCTTTCCTACGTCATTTGTTAAAAAGAGAATATACCATTCAGGCCAGGTAGAAACAAAGAATCTATTCATTGACAAAATGAATTGATTAAATATCATTTGCCTATGACAAGTACTGTCAGAATAAAAACTGGGCTTGTGCAGACCAATGGAAAGCTATTTTAAGGGATACTAAATGTTATAACCTCTCCTCCATACGCCCAAATCATGCTGCTATCACTTTGCTTTATGAAAAACGAGAACTGAGTTGTATAAAATTGTTTAACATTAAACTTTAATCTGTCAACAGCCTACTGATAAATACAAATGTTCCACAGTGCTTTCTGCTATTATTTTAGACATTACTTGAATGTACTTTCTAAACCCATATATCAAATCAAAGTCGTAAGTTCCTACTGAGTAATTCCACCAATATTTCCTCCATAGCTTTTTGTGCTTGAGTTTCTGTTATCTAGTAGATACATGTTATTCCTAGGGAATAATGCCTGTTTTTATATTGCAGACCTAGGTGTATTATTGTAAACTAATACGTTTCTAGAGTTTTGAAAGCAACACTTAACTATTTTGTGTTGTACCTTACAACAAAAACATATTGATTTGAACCTGAGGGCAAACTATCCCTGCCACATGATGAGTGTCAAGATAATTGATGAGTGCATCTAGCGTTTATCAATACTCACTCTAATATGATTTTTTGCTTTCTATAAAACTTAAAAAATTTCTCTGCATTCAAATGAATAATAAAACATATATTTTCGCAGACCTTGTTTATATTAGAATAGTCTTGAATTTTATTTTATTACTTTATTATATCACAAATTTTAAAGTCCCATCATTCCATAACTAAATGTAAATAAGTATTCCATAGTTTAAAAGCTGATCTCATAATTTCATAACTAATTTCATAATTTCATAACTAAATATAAATGGAATATAATGCCATATTTTAAGAGAATTCATTGTTTAATTATCTGAGTTAAGGCTCAGTGCCATTTTATGTTTTTTTGGGATAATTAAATTATTTCCTTGGTGAGTTGTCTATAGCTAGTGGTTTTACTTATAAACTTAATTAAGGTGGTTCAGTTCCAAAAATACTTTTGTACTTAATATTTTTGCTACTAGGAAGTGAAAGTAAATAAATCACATTCCTTTCATTCAGTAAGTATATTAGTCTGTTCTCATGCTGCTAATAAAGACATACCTGAGGACTGGGTAATTTATAAAGAAAAAGAGGTTTAATGGACTCAACAGTTCCATGTGTCTGGGCAGGCCTCACAGTCAGAGAGGAAGGTGAAGGAGGGGTAAAGTCATGTCCTACATGGCAACAGACAAGAGAGTGTGTGCAGGGGAACTCCTCTTTTTTTTTTTAGATGGACTTTTGTTCTTGTTGCCCATGCTGGAGTGCAATGGTGATCTCTACTCACTGCAACCTCTACCTCTGGGGTTCAAGAGATTCTCCTGCCTCAACCTCCTGAGTAGCAGGGATTACAGGCATATGCCACCATGCCTGGCTAATTTTGTATTTTTAGTAGAGAAAAATTTAGTAATTTTTCTCCATGTTGGTCAGGCTGATCTTGAACTCCCAACTTCAGGTGATCCACCCACCTCGGCCTCCGAAAGTGCTGGGATTACAAGCATGAGCCACTACGTCCAGCCAGGAACACCTCTTTATAAAACCATCATATCGTATGAGACTTATTCACTATCATGAGAACAGTAGGGGATTCAATTACCCCTCACTAGGTTCCTCCCATGACACATGGGAATTATGGGAGCTCCAACTCCAGATGAGATTTGGGTGGGGACACATCAGTAAGGTATAGACTAGTTCAAGAGGACATATAAACAAGAAAATAATGTTCTATGAAAGTTGTTAAGAAAGACAATGAATAATGCTCAAAATAGGCAGTTGAAAATACTTAATTTTATTTTTGCTGTTCTGAACTTATTTCCTGCCATTTAAATATTAATGTGTTTTATAATTATAAAAGAGGCAGAAGAAAATTGTTTCTGCTTGATGTTTATAAATCACAACTGGCATATTACTATGGGTCATGGATGTGTATTATATGAAACAATAAAGAAAACACAAATTTATATGCCGTTGGCAAATAAAAATTATCATAGATATTGTAAATATATTAAATTAGTAGACTTTTGCACATTAAAGCTACTTTTTAGATATGGGGACAATCAGTCTAAATCAGTTTTGGCATAAAACTGATATTTTCACAAACAAAAAGCTCCCAGGAAACTTTCACACAGGGGTGACCCTTTATGTGGGTTTTGAAAGACAAGTGAGTGTTCACCAGAGGAGCAGGGAAACACATCCTTAACTAGGAAAAACATGAATACAGGATTTGAGCTGAGAAAATACACGGTGAACCAAAGAAATGGTGAATAGAAATCACCATGATCACGTACGCGCACGCGCGCACACACACACGCAAACACACACACAGTCTTCTAATTTCTTGAGAGAACAATTTGATCTGCCTGTTCTCTGATCTGTCTCTTCTTAAGTGGTCTGCAGCAAGTAGATATTCAAAATTGTTTGCATAATAAGTAAGAGAAACATTACAGGTAGGAGTAATCAATACTCAATACTCTTTCTTCCTTGTTAGGTGTTACAAACATACTTGTTCCAATTAGTGGCATAATTACTGTAGCTGAAATTAAACTATTTGTTTGATGAAACAAGGTCCATTTTGGATATATGTTTGATATTTATTTGATATTTTAATAAATAAATAATCTTCCAAAAAAACTGATATTGTCTTTATTGTCTTCTCATGTTTCCAATTTCCCAGAATGCCAATCTGATTTGAAAGCATTTTTTTCTTTTATTTTTCAACTACTAAAGATGTTTCATTGATAGAACAAAGATATCACTTGACCTCATTTTACTCTATTCAAATATGTAAGTTGCCCTCATAAAGACAAATGGAGAAGGTTGCATCCCCCAGTAGTTTGAAGATTTTCCTGGTAAAATGGTATCATTATTTCCTTAAATACCAAAGCTTACTTTGCTGATTTGAAAAGATTTTTTATGAAAACCAGCTGAACAAAACTTGAACAGTTATATCTTAGTTCCACACCCTGGAATGAATAAATTATGAGTTTAGATATTCTATTTTTAGAATTAAAAAAAATAAATCTACTATAAAATAAAATTTTAGAAAAAGTTAAAAATAAGATGTTACCAAGACATTATTTAACATATATAAAATACTTTTTAAATGTCTAGTATAATCAAAGCACTTAATAAATGCCATGAGTATTATTGTCATTACTTCAATAAAATAAAATGTAAGATAATCCTTTTTCTTATGATAGTGCTATCTTATTCAACAGAAATGTTAAGTAGAAATATCATAGCGATTTGTGACATGTATGCAGTCATTTACATGAGTGATATGCAACCATTTTGTATTAATTGCCAGTTAATAAAATACTGGAATACTCCCATGCAGATTTATAAATAGCCACTACCCTGAGCTCCACAGTGTCTTTTTGCCATAGCTTTGGACTTTTCCTAGGGTTTCCCATGATTTGCCAATTGAGGGATGAATGTCTTAGGCAGCAGACATCCTCAGCTCAACTGCATAGGCCAGTGTCCATTCTGGTTGATGGTTGCTCATTCTGTACCAGAAATTGTTAAATAATTTTGATTTCACATCAGGATTTACAATAGATCACCATGATAAAGTGAAAAGTATATGTGATATGGTTTGGAAGTGCGTACTCTTCAAATCTCATGTTGAAAAGTGACCTTTAATGTTGGAGGTGAGACCTAGTGGGAGGTGTTGGGTCATGAGAGTAGATCCCTCATGAAAGGCTTGGTGCCCATTCCACAGTAATTTGTGGTAATGAGTTCATGTGAGATCTAGTTGTTTAAAAGAGTGTGTTAACTTCCCCTTCTCTCTCTTGCTCCCTATCTCACCATGTGACACACCTGCTCCCTCCTGCTTCGGCTTCCACCACGATTATAAGTTTTCTGAGGCCTCACCAGAAGATGCCAATGCCGTGCTCTTTTGTGCAGTGTATACAACCATGAGCCAAATAAACCTCTCTATTCTTTATAAATTACCCAGCATCAGGTATTCCTTTATAGCAACGTTAAACAGACTAACACAATGTAAGATTTGAAACATGTTTTGATTATTATTCTACTTTTAAATTGGGCAGAATTAAAGCCTTGGGTTTCTCCTTTGCAACAATGGTCTTATTTTATATACCATTCGCTTTGTGAAGATAAAAATGAAGTTACATGTATAAAATTATCTACAAAGTAGACCTTAAAAATTAATTCCATCTGAAAGTTCTATTAATATTTTTACTCCTAAATTTATATGAACTACTTTCCAGACTCCAGATGGGTTAAGCAAAGGATTTCCCAATGATCTGTTTATAACTATTTATTCATAGTTATTTGTACCAAGCACTGATCCAGCCATAGGGATTCATCATGTAACAAAACAAAACAAAACAAAGAAAACAAAGCAAAACAAAACAAAACAGGACAGTTCCATTATAAAGAAGCTTATAGTTTCATTTGGGAATCAGATCAAAATATTAAATTAATTAATAACATATATTGAAAAAGGTTATGATGATAATAAAACTGAAGCTTCTGCACTCTCATAATACCTTTTTTACCACAAAAATATAGCTTTTTTCTGCACCTAAATTTAAATTATTTCAAGCTAATAAAATGTGGCATTGGAATATGAAATATTTAATAAGTTTCTGTTTTATTAAAAAGACAAAGTAAAAATCAGTGAAGTTTGAATTGGTCAAGATATGAGTATAGGAAGACAGACAACTTCAGAAATATACAGAAACTGGCTCTCCTAACTACAGGGTGAGAAAGAATACAGAAGACTAATAGCATACTGAAATCTTGCTAAGTCCTACGGAAACAAGAAGGGTAACTTTCTATAATATATTGAAACCAAACATCATTTTGTGGATAGATTTACTTCGTGAGCTCATTAGAGATTCGTTATTTTTATTTTATTTTGTGTTTGAGACAGGGTATTGCTCTGTTGCCAGATTGGAGGGCAGACGCATGGTCATGGATCACTGCAGCCTCGCCCTCCCGGCTCAACTTAAGCCTTCTGGGTAGCTGGGATTACAGGTGTGCACCACCATGTCCAGCTAATTTTTAAATTACCTTTTTAGAGACAAGGTCTCACTACGTTGCCCAGTCTGGTCTCAAACTCCTGGGCCCAAGCAATCCTACCACCTCGGCACCGCACAGTGCTAGCATTATAGTTGTGAGCCACCATGCTGAGCCGATCATTATTTTTAAAAGATTGCTTTATATGACAGTGGCCTCTAATCGGGGGATCTTATGCCTGTTGACTCTAGACTTCCGCCTTGATTGCTTCTAATAAATATTAAGTATGTTTCTGCTTGGACTTTACACTTACCATGCCCTATTATGATAGCGCAATAGATGGCTTTCTCTGCCTATCAAACTTTAAAAACCCGAAGTGAAGATGGGGCTGTCTTGAAGTAACTGCCCAATTCAAGCAAAGTTTTTACTGCTTTTGGATCCTGGCTCACAGAGGCAAAAGGAAACCTAATTCCTACAGGTACTCTATACTGTCCTATATAAACTGCATTAAGATCTGTGCCACTTTTTCATGACAAAATTAGAAAGCATCCATGCAGATTACGGTGATCCACAGGGAAAAGATTTGCAGTTTTATTTTGCTTTAGGAAGTAAAATATTCCATGGTAGTTTATGATTTTCTACAGTTTCATCATCACAGAATTTCAAAAAAAGTTCTCTCATTTTACATATAGTGTGTGTGTACATATATATATACCCACAAATATATTTATATGACTGTGTAATATTAATACCACTGTAGATTTTTTCTGAATATGTTTTTGTATATATATTTACATCCATAGATATGTACATATAATCTCTTATCATATATATCATATTGGTAGAATGAGCAAAAAACATATATATGTGTCTCTGTTTATGTATTTTTTATTTTATATAATATTCATAAGACTTAAAATAGTTCATAAACAATGGAAAGTACCTACAAACTATAAAAGATACTTATTCTGTCTTATATAGGAATGAACAAATATATAAAGAATTAAAAAAAATTAGATATCCCAAGATACTTCTCAGTTATATTGACAAACACCATATTTTTATTGCACTAAGAACAACTGAAGACCTATGTGTAAATTTGATTTTTATCTACTGTCAGTGAAATATTGATGAAAGTTGTAAACAGATTTAGCAAACAGACTTACCAACATTGATTATTTCTGGAGCAATAACAATATCTAAAAACTATCAAGAGGATGGATTCCAAAAGAAACGATTTCTAAATCAATAAAAGCTCAAGTTGTCAAATCCTTCTTTCTTAAAAGAAAGTTAATGGCTTCTGGTTTTCAAAAATCAACATTTGCTTTGGTATAAAAAGCATGATTTTAGAGAATCTATATATTTATGTAATTATTAATTCAGTAAGAATTCAGTTAAGACACACACAACTTGAAGACTGGCAGAGTATTTGGTAAGAATGTAACATTCTACTATAGGCATTCACACTGAATAAAAAATCTTCCAACTGAAACATTCTGGCAATCTTTGGGTAGAAGTTGCCAAAGCATTCAGAAGTAAAATTTTATTTTTTATCACAATATAAAATATGTTTTCTGTTGATATTTCATATACAATTGAAATTCTTATTAAAATAGTATAATTATTCAGTGTTTATCTTGAAAAATTTAAATTATAAAGAACTTACATTTTATTTGCTCAAAGTTGACATTCAATTTTAAATCAAAATGTGGCATTAGCACATAGTCAATAGTGTGTGTTTTCTATTTTTAAGGGCTCAAAATATAGAAAATAAGAATTTTAAAGCTGATAGTTGTTAGAGGGTCTACAAATTTACCTACATTGTGTAAAAAGGGAAGTGCATTTAGAAGAATGGGGAAAGGTTTAGAGCTTTCTTTCCCCACTACAATTTAATTTTGGCTCTATGACACTAAAATAGGTTATTAACATAGCATTGATCTGGGCTTGTTTCCAAAGTTATCATTTACAAAAATGTGTTCTATAGAATACTAATCTATGGATATGTTCCTATTCAGACCTCCTGAAAAAAAAATAGCCTTGTCAAATAAATTTGGGACACTATTCATAGTACTTTCTTTCTTTTTTTTTTTGAGACAGTCTTGCTCTGTCGCCCAGACTGGAGTGCAGTGGCGTGACTTGGCTCACTGCAACCTCCACCTCCTGGGTTCAAGCCATTCTCCTGCCTCCGCCTCCCGAGTAGCTGGGACTATAGGTGCCCGCCACCACTCCCGGATAGCTTTTGTATTTTTAGTAGAGACAGGGTTTCACTATATTGGTCAGGCTGGTCTCGAACTCCTGACCTCTTGATCCGCCTGCCTCAGCCTCCCAAAGTGCTGGGATTACAGGCATGAGCCACAGCACTAGGCCCATAGTACTTTCATCTTGATGATTTACTCTGCAGCAATTTCCAAATTTGGTTTTTATTCTTTTTTTTTTATTGACTCTAGAGACCAGCATTTTCATATACAAGCTTTGCCACACATTACTAAAGGGAAGCTAAAAATGTGATTCTGAAAGATTTTTTGAGAAAAAATTCTACAACATTTGAATGACAAGATAAAATTTTTGAATTTAATTATGTAAGTGTAAAGTGACACCAAAAGGGAATGAAATGATTAAAGGGGTGTTTTAAGGTGAATCCAGCATCACTGTACAGAGAAAACTTTTGGGAAAAAAATGTGCTCTAGGGAGTGCCCAGGAGGTTACCATAACAATGAAAGTCCTTTGCTTTGTCAGATTGACCAAATCCAGACTTTCATATACATATTCAAAATGGTATCTACTAATTGGTGTGGTTTTATGTAGGTTCAGTCCATCATGTGTTATTACATATTATTCCTCCAAAATTCTGTTGCTTCTTCATTTTTCTGCGCGCACACACACAGACACACACACACCCCACAGCCTCAGTTATAATTTGTCTCATGCTGTAAATAAAATGCCTATACCTAAATTTCATTTCTAACCCACCCGTTTCCCAATTTTGGGATCATTTTATCCTCTTATTTACTTTTATATTGGAGAGAAGAGTTTATTAGAATCAATTTTATCTATTGCTTTCAGAATTCTGTAACTTCAATAAGGTCTAAAAAGGTTAATGCCCTTTTATTAAAATGAATAAGCCCAATTTCCTCAAACTTTTCTTTCAAATAATATCATTGATTCTAAAACACTGTGCTCTGTCCCCTCAAGGGTAATTATGCCTTTAAGTGGCTATATGCCAAACCAGTATTTTACCATATGTTCCAGCCATGTCCAGAATTACGTAAGGATTGCTCTGGTTGAAATGGAATTGCTCTAGTAGAGTATCTTATCTGCTATCTTTTAAGCCATATATTAGGCTTTAGTCCACAGGTATTACAGTAGCTCTAAAATAATTTTCTTCTGTCAAGGTCATTAGCTTAACTCCCATTTAGCGGAAATTAGCAGATTTATTCCTTGAGTCTGTCTGGTCATAATTGTCCTTCCCTAAAGTATCATCTTACTTCTTACTATGAAATTTTATATCCTTTGTTGCACTCTCATTAGTAAAAATAAATTGCATATGTGTAATTTTTAATTATGTAATTTTTGTAAGTTCATGGTAGATATTTTAACTGTAAATAATAGTTTAAAAATACAACGTGAAATATGATAAAAATCATCATTAATTATATGAAAAAAATTAATTTACAATAATAATGGAACATTACCTTGCTCCATCCTTAGGTAAATATTTTTAGAGATTATGCAAACTCAATTATTTCATAAATTAAATTAAAACTAGTAATAATATAGTACAGGTGGGGAAGCTCTTTCTATTCATTCACAATCTGCTAAATGCCTTTGAGAATTTTGCACAATTCTTCTTGGTCTTCCTTCATGCACACTATGTTTTCAGTAACCATGAATTCATGAAAGATTGATGGCTAAAAGATACAATGGTACTTTAAAAGGAGGATCTAAAGGTACTTTAAAAGGAGGATCTAAAGTTTTAGTTTACCTCTCATTTTTATTTAATTCCATCCACATTTTGGTGGAGCTTCAATTTAATTGTACCTTGAAGATTTTCTTGACATGGCTAGAGTGATTTGATTTTGGAAATCATATTAGATTATAAAAGTCTACATTTAGCATAAAGTAGTGAGTCAATACTTTTTTTTCTTTTGTAGAGACGGGGTTTCACCTTGTTAGCCAGGATGGTCTCGATCTCCTAACCTCGTGATCCTCCCGCCTCAGCCTCCCAAAGTGCTGGGATTACAGCCATGAGCCATCACACCAGGCTCTCAATTTCTTTTTTTTTAGATTTCATGATGTTCTATAGCAAATATACATAGTAGAAAAGTTGCTCAAATTCAGATATCTTGTCCTTTTTAAATAACATAGTTGTTTTTCAAGACAAGCTTTGAGAAACCCTTTAAGGTCAATGGCCAGTTGTAGGAATAAGTAGCTCAGCTGTCTTTTTGGTCGAATAAGAAGCTATTTTCTATGTGTGAAAACTGTTGGCTTTTTGATCTATGTATGCTACTAGAGAGAGTGACGATAGATGAAACAATAAATACAGAACAGTGTACTTGGTTTGCTATTTTATTTAAAATGAATTTTTCCTACTTTATTTTCCTTACTGAGTTCAAAGTGAGCAACATAAAAAGCAAAAATATGGATATATGTTTATTATCTTAAGAGCTAAGCTAACCTTAATATTATGTTAATTCACTTTAAATAATTGGTGGGGGTGGTGGTGAATAAACAAACAAATATATAAATGAATATATTGCTCCATTTAGCATCTGAGATTTTCAGTCTTCAAGGATGATGCAGAACATTGGGTTAAGTAGAGAATTGAAACAGAAAATATTTTAGTTATGCATAGACATCACAAAAGTAGCATCATTGACACCAAAAAGCAGATATTTTAGGGCCATTATGAAAAAAATACCATTCACTTGCTTGCTCTAATTTTATATTTCTTCAAGTGAGGCAAAACTTTTCATTCTCTTACTTAATATTAATCTTAAATCAAGTAATAAATTATTTTGATGAAAATACAAACCCAATATGAATGACTAATACTAGTGACTCTACTGCAATAATTACTTTGGAAAAGTACTTGACAAAGTCCAACTGAAGACGGGCGCGGTGGCTCACACCTGTAATCCCAGGACTTTGAGAGGCCAAGGCAGGCAGATCACAAGGTCAAGAGATGAAGATCACCCTGGCCAACATGGTGAAACCTCATCTCTACTAAAAATACAAAAACTAGCTTGGCATGGTGGCACGCACCTGTAATCCCAACTACTCAAGAGGCTGAGGCAGGAGAATTGCTTGAACCCGGGAGGCGGAGGTTGCAGTGAGCTGAGTTGGTGCCATTGCACTCCAGCCTGTCGACAGAGCGAGATTCTGTCTAAAAAAAAAAAAAAAAAAAATTAAAAAAAATTTAAAAAGGATGGCTGAGGAAAAGGGTCTATAAAAAAACTTTATTCAGTAAAATGTTCACGAAGAGATGGTGTGGAAAAGGTGAAGTCGATTTTCTGATACCATCGTTTTTGTTGGCACCAGCCCTGAAACATGAGCCTGATATTTTATTTAGCAACTTTCTATTTCTGCATAGCATGAAGCTTCTTTAAAAATATGTTTTATATATATATATATATATATATATATGTTAAAATACTGATCTACTCATCTTCCTCCGTGTCTCCTTCTGTAGAAGAATAAGCTAAGCATAAATTCTGCTATATCTGGTAATCAAGAAACATTCAGGTGGCTTTCAAGTAACTACACACAACAAATGTGTTTTCCGTTTCTTTTAACGGTATGTTTTCTCTGAGATTCATTGGGAAAGGATAAGTGTCTCTCTCATGTGTATTCAGAAGCTTCTTTACCTTACTACACAGCTGGCCAAGGGTGTCATGGACCACCATAGCTATTTTGCTGATCATGTAAACTGCTGGAGTGTCTTCTCAAAATGCAAACTTCCTGTCATCTACACACGAATACCTTCTATCACATAGGCTTAATGTGAGAATTATAGGAGACATAAATGTAGAAGTTCCTAATTCAGTGCTGAACACGATTGATGACTATTACCTCCAATCTTGCTCTTTTCTCCATTACCCTTAAGTCTGCTTCTTTGTGGAAGAATAATTCGTTCTAATTAATACTGTGTAAATTTCCACACATCATTCAGTAGATATCATTCCATTTCAAATAGATTGATCCTGGCAAGAATTTTAACTTTTACCACCAGACATTTTCTCAGATTTGAGAAACTTATAAAGCCAATCTCAAGGGGCTCTGGCAAGACAGAACTGAATGGCATTTGGCATCAAAAATTTCCAGATGACTGCTGATATGGTTTGGCTGTGTTCCCATCCAGATCTCAAACTGTATCTCCCAGAATTCCACATGTTGTGGAAGGGACCTGGAGGCGTGTGGGAGGGAGGGGGTAATAGAATCATGGAGGCTAGTCTTTCCCGTGCTATTCTTGTGATAGTGAATAAATCTTACGAGATCTGATGGGTTTATCAGGGGTTTCCGCTTTTGCTTCTTCCTCACTTTCTCTTGCCACCGCTGTGTAAGAAGTGCCTTTTGCCTAATGCCATGAATCTGAGGCCTTTTCAGCCAAGTGGAACTATTTAAGTCCAATTAAACCTCTTTTTGTTCCTACTTTCAGGTATGTCTTTATCAGCAGGATGAAAATGAAGTCATACAACTACTAATGGGCATGGCATGGTAGGGGAGAATGTGGAGAAGAGTAGGAAATGGGAATAGGCTTAAAAATGCCAAGATCCAGATCGTGTGCAGTTGTTGTCATTACTTTTAATGGCAAAAACCACAATTACTTTTACACCAACCTAATAGTCTTTTTTTGAGGTCTTTGTAGTATGCCTGTTTATTTGTTTGTAATTTTTAATTATTGTGGGTACTTGGTGTATATTTTTATGGGATATATGGGATATTTTGATACAGGTGTGCCATATGTCATAATTACATTATGGTAAATGAAGTATCCATAACCTCAAGCATTTATCCTTTGTGTTAAAAACAATTCAGTTATATTCTTTTGGCTATTTTTAGAAGTATGATTAAATTATTATTGACTATAGTCACCCTGTTGTCCTATCAAATACTGACTCTTGTTTATTGTTTCTATTTTTTTTGTACTCAGGAACCATCCCCTGTCCCCCCAGCCCCCCACTATGGTTTCCAGCCAGTGGCAAATATCATCTACTCTCCATCTCCATGAGTTCAGTTGTTTTATTTTTTAACTCCTACAAATAGGTGAGAACATGCCTAATCCTCTTTGTTCCAATGGCCCAGTAGGTAATCTCAAATTACATACAAGCTTACAAGCACTTTCACTGCACCCTACAAATTTTGATATATAGATATTTCTTCATTCTGTTCAAAACAGTTTCTAATATTTCTTGTGATTTCTTATCTAATATTTGTTTTACTTAGAAAAGTTTTAATTTCCAAATACTTGGACCTTTTCTCGATTTTTTTATTATTAAACTCTCGTTTAATTCCATTGTGGTTAGAAAACATACTTTATATAATTTCAATATTTTAAAACATGAGACTAGGTTTATGATCCAGATTATAATTTTTCTTGGTAAATATTCCATTTGCATTTTTAAAATGTGCATTCAACTATATCATACATATAAATGAGGTCTAGTTGGTTGATGGTGTTATTCAACTCTTCTGTGTCTCTACTAACTACTGGTTCTATCAGTTATTGAGTGAGCAGAGTTAAATCCACAATAATTATAAACTTGCATATATTTTACTTCTAGTTTCATGGGTATTTTATTCACATTTTTCAAAGCTGTTAAGTATATTATTTTTATATATTCTTGAAGAAATGCCCTTTTTATCAGTAGGAAGTGCCTCATATTTTTTGTTGCTATATTCCATATTTTGAGGTCTATTTGATACTAATATAACCATTCCAGCCCATTTTTGAAAATTGCTTTCACAGCATTTTTTGTATCTTTAACTTTTAGTCTTTGAATATTTTAATAATTAAAGTGTTTTTTATAATTAAAGTGTATTTTATAATTAAAGTGTATTTTGAAAACCACATACATTATAGTGTGGATTTTTGATCCACTTTTATAATCTGTAGTTTATTCATTACTCTGTTTAGGTAACTTACATTTAATACAATTAACAATACAGTTTGGATTTAAAATATATTACATTGCTATTTGTTTTCTACTATTCCCATCTGTTGTCGCTCCTTTATTTCATCTTTATCTGCCCTTGTTTGTGATTTGTTTTTTTCTAGATTTTGTTATTTTTAGATAAACCATCATGTTTTCATATTTTTGGTGGTTGCTTTTGGGTCTACAATAAACTTCAGTAAATCATCAAAGTCTGTCTTCTAGTAACAGTATACCACTTCATGTATATTGTAAGTACCAAATGATATTCTATTTCTGAACTCATGCCTTCATTTGCTATTATCATACTTTTGCTAGTATATTTGTTAGAAATATCTGAGTGTATTATTATTTTTTAAAGAGTTATGATGGTTACTTTTCTATGTCAGCTTAGCTAGGCCACAGTACCAAGATGTGTTGGTCAAACACCAGCTTGAGTGTTTCTGTGAAGGTAATTTTTGAGATGAGAGTAACATTGAAATCAATAGACTCTAAGGAAAGAAAGTTATTCTTCATAATGTGGATGGGCCTCATCTAATCACTTGAAAGCCTTGAAAGAAAACAGAATGAGGTACATGAAAGAAGAGGGAAATTCTGCCTTCAAAGCATCTTCAGACTAAACTGCAACATCAGCTCTTTCCTGGGTCTCCAGCCTTCCTGTTAACCATGCACATTTTGGATTTGCCAGAATACACAACCAAATGTGCCAATTCCTAAAAATAAATAATATACCAGAAAAATACAATTATATATATACATATATGTATGTATTTGTACATTCTATTGCTCTGTTTCTCAGGAGAATTCTGACACATTCAATGATTAATTAACTTTTTAATTAATTTAAAAGAAAAATACCTTTTATAATAATCTACATATTAAATTTCTTTGTCATACATTATATATTTTGTGTAGGTAAAGATATTCATATAATGTCCCTTTCCTTTTGCCTGAAGAAATTCCTTTACATTTATTTTTGTAGTGCATGTCTTATGATTATAAATTCTCTTAGCTTTTGATTGTTTAAGAAAGACTTTATTCTGTCTTTATTTTTGACAGGCATTTGCATTTGAGCATAAAATTTATGGTTGGCCAGGTGCGGTAGCTCATGTCTGTAATCCCAGCACTTTGGGAGGCCAAGGCGGGAGGATCATGAGGTCAAGAGTTCGAGACCATCCTGGCCAACATGGTGAAACCCCGTGTCTACTAAAAAAATCACAAAAATTAGCTGGGTGTGGTGGTACACACCTGTAGTCCCAGCTACTTGGGAGGCTGAGGCAGGAGAATCACTTAAACCCAGGAGGTGGAGGCTGGGGTGAGCCAAGATCATGCCACTGCACTCCAGCCTGGTGACAGAGTGAGACTTCATCTTAAAAAAAAAAAAAAAATTATAGTTGACAGATTTTATCTTTTGGTACTATAAATATCTCAATCCATTGCCTTCAGACTTGCATAGTTTCAAATGAGAACACTGCTATCAATCTTAATTTTTTTCGTTATGAAATGTATCTTTTGAACTGTGGCTCATCTAAAGGTTTTATTGTCTATCGTATCTTTTTTGCAAGTTGCGTTTGATGAGTCTTGTGTAGTCACAGTCTTCTTCTCCTTTTCTTCCTTTTTCCTCTCTTCTGCTCTTCCTCTTTCTCTTCCCATCTTCTTCCTCCTCTCCCTTTCTCTTTTTGCTTTGTGTATGTCAAAGCTTCTTTGACTTGTTAGTTTATATAAATATTGTTTTTCAAATTGGAGATTTTTTTGACTAACATATTTTCTTACATATTTATTTGTCTCCCCTTACCCCTACTCTTGTTTTGGGCTCCAATGACACTCAATTTTTTTTGTCAACCTTTGATATTCTCTTATTTTTTTCTTCAATTCATTCTTTTCTATGATTAATTTTCTATAAGTTTTATTGACAGATCTTAAAGTTCTCTAATATTTTCTTTTGAAGCACCTAATCTATTAATTTTTAAAAGCTCATTTCTTTTTCAACTATTATATCTCTAGAAGTACCATATAGGGATTTTTGTAATTCTAATTTCTCTTCTCACAATGTTTATATTTTTATTTACATTTTCCTTGGGCCTGTGGCATATGTTTGTATTAGCTATTCCAATAGCGTTGTCTAGTAACCCCCTTACCTCTGTCATACCTGAGTTTGTTTCTATTTTCTCATATTTGTACTTCTTATGGATCACATTTTCCTATTTTTCATCGTCAGTTTTACACTACTGAGTGTTAAATTTTTTTGTACGTTTAAAAGTGTTTCTATTGTTTCTGGCATTAATTTAAGTTACTCACAAATTAATTTTATCATTTCAATGTTTGTTTTTAGGTTGCTTTAAAGGTATGTCTGAAATAACCTTACTTCAAAGTCATTGTTTAATATTACCTATTTTATGAGATCATCACTAAGTTTCCCAATTTGAGATATAATCTTTCTTCCTTTGAGTTATTAATGCATCTTACATTCAGAAGATTTATAAACTGAAATGAATTACATTAATAATTGCATGCTAGTAATAAAGTCAACCTCAATTGAAAACCAAATTGAAATGGTGAAGGTGGAATCAAAAGTTATCTATAATACTTTGCACTATAAAATTCTGTCCGTTTAAATAATAATTTTATTTGGATGTTTATTATGCAATCCTATCTTCTATTTTAGCTAATTAAATTTTATTCTCTCTTTTTTCTTTCTTTGAAGAGACAAGGTCTCACTATGTTGCCCAGGCTGGCCTCGAACGCCTGAACTCAAGCCATCTTCCCACATTGGCTTCCCCAAGTGTTGGGATTACAGGCATGAGACACTGCTGTGCTCGGCCTACATATACTTGTGCTTTTCTATATCTCATCCCTTTACCAGCACCACTTATATGCACAGTGATTTTTAAACTCTTTGAGGTTAGAGATGTTAATGTTTTTTATTGTATCACCTGTGTCATTGGAACTAGATATTTACCACGTACTATCATTCTCACCAGACAGAGTCAATGCATGATAGCTGACCTAAAGAACTAAACTAAGAAGTTGGGAATGCTTTGGTAATTACGATTTGGATCAAAACTTATTTTCAAAACTCCATTCATTAATTTAACACCATCGTCTTATTTAATTGAACAATGTGTACTTTTTACACATAAATGAGCATGTACTCATGTGCACTCCTTTTTACTGAAAAAAACAGCTTCTAGCTTTCTGCCACAACATATTTTTTTACTATGTCAATTATGTCTGTTGAATTACTATAACTCTTCAATATCCTCAATTTTGTATTGTACATATAAGTAACCTAAAATTTCATAATTCATTTGCTATTCAGTTTTATTTTGCTAACTGATATTTAGGTCTTCATATTTTTACTTAAATTCCTGAAGCAAAGAATAGAAGATGAAAATTAGAGCAACCAGCTAGTCTCTGATGATTTTAAGAGCCCTTGCTGTGAGGTATACATTGCTTCATTTAGGATTTTATTCAATTAGTCATGATTGAATTCGTTTCTCTCCTTAAGGAACTTTATCTCTGATTTGTTGGTTATTAGAGTATCAAATGAGCATCACTTTACATCTATAGTTCTGTTATCATTTTTTTCCCCCAGATAGCCACTTCCTATTAAGCTTGGTTCACTTTGACACTCAAGTACCTCATGAAACCTGAACTTTTACCCCACCATTAGGGCTGGCATGCTCATATTTATAGCAGCATAATTCACAATTGCAAAAACAAGGAACTGCCTCAAATGCCCAACAATCAATGAGTGGATAAATAAATTGTGGGATGGAATACTACTTAGCCAGAAAAATAAATAAATTAATGGCATTTGCAGCAACCTGGGTGGAACTGGAGGCTATTACTCTAAGTGAAGTAACTCAGGAATGGAAAACCAAATATCACATGTTCTCACTCATGAGTGGGAGCTAAGCTATGAAGATGCAAAGGTGTAAGAATGATACAATGGACTTTGGGGACTCGGGGAAAGGGTGGGAGGGGATGAGGGATAACAGACCACAAATTGGGTTTAGTGTATAGTGCTCGGGTGATGTGTACACCAAAATCTCACAAATCACCACTAAAGAACTTACTCATGTAACCAAATACTTCCTGTTCCAAAACCTGTAGAAATGAAAAATTTTTTTTTTTTTAAAAGAGAGCTTGAAATTCTTCGCTTTTTCACTACAAAATCTACCTTTTTTTATTTGTTTTCTTTTTTTAAAGATGGGATCTCACTCTGTCACTGAGGCTGCAGCACAGTGGTGCAATCATAGCTCACTGTACAGCCTCGAACTTCTGGGCCCAAGCAATCCTCCCACCTCAGTCACTTGTGTAGCTATGATTATAAGCACACACCACCGTGCCCAGATTTTTTTTTTTTTCTAGAGACGGGATCTTAGGTCTCACTATGTTGCCTGGGCTGGTCTCGAACTCCTGGCCTGAAGCAATTTTCCTCCCTCGATCTCCTAAGTTGTTGTGATTAGAGGCATATGCCACCACACCTGGATGACAGTAGAATCTTTAAGAGTAGCAATAACATATTTCATGTGTCATTTCCAAGAGAATTCCTTTTCCCTCAGACCCACCCTCTGATTCACTCTGACAGTTGAACTAATACCTTTCTTCATTCTTGGTGTGCTCTCTTCTCCAAAGCATCCCACTCTTAAGTACAGTTTCTTGCTCCCAATTATTGGGAATAGGAACAAGGATGTTGGGAATGAGACTTTGATTTAAGAAAGAAAAAGATTAATATTAAGCTCCTTCTAAATCTATGTGCTTTTGCTTAAGAAGTTCATCCATGTCACTCCCGAAAAGCTTCTATTTTCCAAACTGGATTGTCAGGCATCCAGATAGGATTCCTAAAAACCATGTGTTTTTTGAAAAGCAAATTGAGACCAAAATGCTTTAAATGTTATGTAAGCACCCAAACCACAGAAATGGAGAGGGTAGGTAGGAGGCAAAAAAGATAATGTAGAGAAAATTCAAATAGAATTGAGCAGGTTATTAAAACAGTACTACTGTGCCTGTCTTCTTTGAACCACTTTGTTACTTTTACCCATTATCTAATGAATCAGGTGAGTTTATGCCATCTATGGCTCTGCATAAAGGGGTGAAAATCATTTTCAGCTTCCTAAAGAAGGATTAACATCATCATACCAAAATGAAAGTCACAAAGTATTGATTTAAGAGAGGAAACAATGTTAGCAGATTAAAAAGTAGAAATCATGAGAATTTTTTAAAAAGACAAAATTCTTAGGTTTAGCAATATCATTCTGTAGTATCACATCACTATGGCCAACCATCACCTTCATTATGTTACCATTTCTGTATATGCTGAGATTTTGTAGGGTGCTCTGAGATTATAGTCAATGAATAAAATCTGATTCTATAAGAAAATGTCTACTTAAGATAGACATCTTGAAATTATTTTTTTACTTTCTTACTACAAATGTTGCCTCATGCCTACCTTTATCTTAGAAATATTTTGGTCTTGTTATAAGGAGAAAATGAGCTGTTTTCTGTTCTCTGAAAATCAACCTGCAATTGTTTATCTTTTCTATGTGACCATTCTTTGGACAATTTGGCTGGACAGGACTAGATTCATTTGGGGGCAGCAACACCTTGTTCCCAGGATTGAGAAATGGGCAAAAGATTTACTAGTTTAAGGGACTGTTCCAGATTAATGCAAACTGGGGCTCTGGACAAGTAATTTTCTGCATACTGTGTGGTCTGAGAAGCCAAGAAAACATCTTAGAAACAGGGGGATAAAATGGATCATCATAGGAAAAGTAACTGAGTTTCTGGTAACTTTTCATACTTTATTTCTCTTCCCTGAAAATTGTCTCAATCCCTCCTTTACTGTGGTCAAAATGAGATATTCTTAAATGATTTTATAAATGATAGCATCCACCTAAAATTTTTCTTGTTTGTTATTTTAAGTCAATTAAAAATATGCACTCTATTTTATAATGCTTTATTGGATGTAATTTCAAGTCAGTTTTTAAAAATAACATCCAACAAAGCATTATAAAATAGGGTGCATATGGCCACCCATTTCCAAATGCTCATTAATTGTAGAAAAGTATCTGAAAAGATAAAGTATTACATTTATTACTTGCTTGTTGTTTTCCAAGAATTTTTGCAAATGGTCCAACATAGAGTATATTTAGGGTAATGGATTAGCTACATTGCCAATACTTAAATCAGAGTTCCTGGATTTATAGGCAGTTTCTGCTGTTTGTCACTCGTGTGGCTTTGAAAAGTTATTTAATCTCTTTGTGTACTTGCAAATAAAGGGAATAAATAACTATAGCAACCACCTTTTATCTTGATAAATAATTGCATTAACATATAAAATTAACACATGAGTTAATATACAGAGTTAATACATGTAAAATACTCAAGAAATGTGGGCTGTTGTTATTATTATTATTATCTAATTAAATTCAAGTAAAAGTCTTAGCTGGTAAGAAAGATTGTATATACCCTCCTTTTCCAGAAGGGAGTCTTGTTACAATCATATTAAAGATCTCGTTAACAACTTTGAAAAGGTTCTTTTCCAATATTCTTAAATCTCATGTTTGTTATAAATTGTCTGTGAATAGTGTCGAGTTACTGGTCTTACAATTCTATGTTATAGTCATGCACAAACATTTTCTTGATATTTGTTGACTTCAGGCACTTCGGGTATTTTTGATGCCAGTAGTATTATAATTTAATGACCAAGACAGGTGATAATAATGATTAATCCTAAAACATTGACTTGTTTCCATGGAAAGTGGGCTTCATGTAGTGGTAAATAAAAATCTCAGCCTTCTGGGAAGGACACTGAGAAAAATCCCTTTATTGACAGTGCAACTATCCATGTATATAAGCTAGATTAAAAGTTAGATATGTTATCTCTTGTCACTGCTGGTAGCTCCAATTCTTCACCTCTTCACCTTGTGGGCTGCAACATGACATTGTTGATAAATAGAATCCTCATTTCGGAAGGCTTTATATCGGGATGGCATGTTGGCTGCAGTCCTTTCAGAAAGTGAATACTTTGCCTCAAGTCGGGCTTCTACATGCTCTCTGACTGTCACTTTTGTCTATAGCAATTTCAAGCCCCTCTCTTCAGCTCATCGTCAGCTAGCTAGCTCTTTAGTTTCCTGTGATTGTTCTCCCCCATTGCTCACTTAAATTGAGTTCTCTATTTTCTTTAAAGTTATATCTTCAGTGTGAATGACCTCATTGGTAAGAAGCTTGTTTTGTCATTTTACATGACATCCCGAAAAAAGTAAGAACTGTTGAAAGTGTCTACAAATACCCACTCAGGTATCGGTAACATGTTCAAAAGGTGTGCAACAGATCTCAAATGTTTTGAAACCTTTAGGATGTTCTCACCATTGTAGTTGTATTTCCGGTTTTGAGGTATTGCTTACATGTACTTTGCAGTTAACAAGTAGTATATACATTTTGGATTTGTAATGTGGAAAAAAAAGGAAGAAAAGCAAAGAGGAGGGGAAGGAAGGGAGGGAGGGAGGGAAGGAAAAGAAAACCTCTTCTATAAAGATAGCACATCTGAAGTGACCAAAATGTATGCCATTCTCAGCTGTGTTTTTTTCCACTGGCTTCCTTAGCTGCATATTGTTTTTCTCTAATGGTGGACTTGATGATTTGAAATTAGTATACTAAATTTACTAATTACTTTGGTAGAAGCATGTTTGTAGTTGACAAAAAGCCATACATAGAGGAATGCTGTCATGACCAGACCACTTTTCATTTCTCTCATCGGAACTCTGTTTGCAAAATCTGGCCTTGCCCCACTTTTCAGAATCAAGGGGAAAAATTATAGAGCTCTTAATCAATATCAAGCTACTGTAACTACTAATATAATTAAGATTTTTTTCCGTTTTATTAAATGTACTACTGCTTTATTACTAGAGTATTTTTTATTGTGACTGACTTGTTATTATAGCTGATCTTTAGCCTGGGAACCTCCGCTGTATACCTATTCAGATAATCTCTAACATCCCTTTGTTAATCCCAGGACTGAGGCTCTTTCAGAACTATGCCAATCTCCCTCCAAAGCCTAAAGTCCACTCCAGATATGTTTTTTGCCTTCAAAATATACATACTGGGATTGCAGGCAGTTGAAAAGTGCTCTTAGTAGTTAGAAATAATATACATTATATATTATATATAATATAATGTATATGTGTATATATAATATACATTATGTATATTTACATGTATATTTCATGTATATGCATATAATATATAGGTGTATATATAATATACCTATGTATATTATTTCTAACTACTAAGAGCACTTAGTACATACATATATATGTATATATACATATAATATATATGTGTATATATAATATATAATATACACATATATATTATATATACATTACATATAGTATGTATAATGCATATATTATATATATATATATGTTATATTATATAGAAGAGAATTCAGTAGATGCTCCAAAAACATGATTGGAAAAGTTTGAAGAAAACAGGAGAACAAGATGTCAAACTACTTGGCTTCTAGGTTTCAAAAGAGGTAGCGCCATCTTGAATTTGTTGAAGGTTGTTTTATGGCCTCACATGTGGTATATCATAGAAAATGTCCCATGTGCCCCTGAGAAGAATGTATATTCTTCTGCTGTTGAAAGAAAAGTTTTGTATATGTCTGTTAGGTCTAGTTCACTTATAGTGTTGTTAAATTCTGCTATTTTCAGATTGATTTTCTGTCTGGATGATCTATCCATTATAAAGAGTGGGCTATTGAGGATATCCACATGCGTAAGAATGAAATTGGAACCTTATCTCACACAATAGACAAAAGTCAACTCAAATGGATTAAAGACTTTAAAAGTATGATCTGAAACCATAAACCTCCTAAAAGAAAACATAGGGGAAAAGCTTCTTGACTTTGCTGCAGGCAGTGATATTTTGGATATGATATTAAAGGCACAGGCAACAAAAGCAAAAATAGACAAATAGAATTGCCTCAGAATAAAAATAATTGTGCACAACAAAAGAAACAATCAACAAATTGAAAAGGCAACCCATCCAATAAGAAAAATATTTGAAAACCATGTATCTGATGAGGCATTGATTTCCAAAATATATAAAGAACTCAGTCAGCTCAATAGCAAAAAATACAAATGCATGATTAAAATATGGAAATAAACTCAATAGACATTTCTACAGAGAAGACAAGAGAGTAGCCAACAGATTATGGAAGGGTACCTAACTTCACTAATCATCAGGGAAGTGCAAATCTAAAACACAATGACATACCACTTCATACCTAGTAGAATGGCTATTACCAAAAGACAAAAGAAAATAAGTGTTGGTGAGAATGTCCAGGAAAGGGAACCCTTCTATAGTGTTGTTAGAACTGTACATTGTTACAGCTGTAAGTGGAAAACAGTATAGGGGTTCCTGAAAAAGTTAAAAATAGAACTACCCTATAATCCAACAATCCCACTTTTCCATGTATACTCAAAATAAATGAAGTCAGTATGCCAAAGAGATATCTGCACTCCCGTGTTCATGGCACCATTATTCACAATAGCCAAGACACAGAAAGAACTTAAGTGTTCATCAATGGATGACTGGATTTAAACAATGTAAAAATGTGATGTATATATGAATATACATACATATGAATTTTATTTATTATATATAATATATAAACATAAACATTAGCCCTAAAAAAATTCCAGTAATTTAGGATAACATGGATGAAGCTGTAGGACATTATGCTAAGTGAAATAAGCTAAACAGAGAAAGACAAATACTGACTGATCTCACTTAACATGTGGACTCTATAAAAGTCAAACTCGGCCGGGCGCGGTGGCTCACGCTTGTAATCCTAGCACTTTGGGAGGCCGAGGCAGGCGGATCACGAGGTCAGGAGATCGAGACCACGGTGAAACCCCGTCTGTACTGAAAATACAAAAAAATTAGCCGGGCGTGGTGGTCGGCGCCTGTAGTCCCAGCTACTCGGAGAGGCTGAGGCAGGAGAATGGCGTGAACCCGGGAGTTGGAGCTTGCAGTGAGCCGAGATTGCGCCACTGCACTCCAGCCTGGGTGACAGAGCGAGACTCCGTCTCAAGAAAAAAACAAAAAACAAAAAGTCAAACTCACACAAGCAAAGAGTAGAATGATGGTTCCTAAGGGCTCATGGGCTAGGGGTTGGGAAATTAGAGGGATATTTGTCAGAATACAGAGATTTAGTTATTAGATGAATAAGTTCTGGAGATCTAACATAACAGCATAGTGTCTATAATTAAATAATACTGTGTTTTATACTTGAAATTTGCTAAGAGTTGAGCTTACAATCTCAGCACACACAGAAAATTGAAACTCTGTGAGGTGATCTTTATGTTATTTAGCTTAATTGTGGTCATTGCTTCACAATGTATATACATAGGTGAACATCAGCCTGTACATTTTAAATATACTATATACAATTTGTATTTGTCAACCATAACTCGATAAAGATGGAAAAATAAAAAGGCAGTGTATTTGCATTGTAAATTTTCCTTTTGATAATTGGGTTAGAAAGAAGAAAATTGAGGAAAATTTTCAGTATCCACACAGTACCTACAAAAACATTAATAAAAGTATATGCAAGCTAATTTCATTATCATAAATATAGTGGGGGTTATCTGACCATTTTATAGCATACAAATATTTTAACTAAATTGACCTAAATATGAATTTCAGACCAATTTGAGGGTAATGTAGCATAAGGCTAATTTTAATTTGAAGACTTAAGTCAGTTGCTTTCTTCTTTTCTTCATTCATAATTGAAATTCAATACAGGAGACTTTTCAAACATGTAGGTGTGAATACATATACTGGTTGCTGCAGAAGTCTGAGTCTATGTGTATTTCCTCATTTCTGCATATCACGTCTCGTGGGGTGCTTCACCAGAACCCATGTACCTGCACAGATAGTTGTTTGAGAACCGCTTTCGAATGTGGAGGCCTTCAAGTGGTTCTGGGTAGGGCAGATCAATGAGCAGCAGCATCATGTTTTTGAACAATATTCTCAGCACAAATATAAAGAATAAAGCAGGGTAGTGGCTTCATGTAAACATCAAAGATGATCCTCATGCTGGAGTGTAGACAAATAATTTATTTTGCATATATGTCTTTATAGCTAAGGCAATGAAGAGTCTATATACAGTCTATAAAAATCTATAACAATTTTAATTACAGCCTTTCACATGAAGTGTTTACTGGAGATCATAAAATACTTCCAAACTCTTGAGCCTGGGCTCTTCATAACATGAAAGTGTACCTGTTATCCAGTGTTGCCTCACTGAATTGGAAATGGATGAAATAATGTTCCAGCAGATCTGATGCAACTGGCAGATGCATTCGGCAATAGCTTTATAATCACAATAAATGTCTTTGCAATATCATTATTTCTTGTGTGTTACCAGAGTAAAAATGTGTGATGTCATCAGTATTTCTGGGTGAAAAATAGCACAACCACACACAAACATTGCTTAAAATACATGTTCAACTCAAATACATAAATAGGGCAATAAATATAAGCATTGACCTTAAAATTGTGAAGGTAGTTTAAACAGGGTATGAGGAAAAGCAGACAAAGTAAAAAATTGAGGCACTTGGTTAGAGAAACCAAAGTTGGAGGATGTCATCAACAGAAGCTGCTGGTGGGGAAGCAATTGCAGGATTGTTACAAAGTATAAAGAAGTTAGAAATGGTTCTGTGTTTGCCTTATTAACAAAAGGAGAGGTATAACATATAAACAGTTCTAACACATATTACAGGACCACACTTAAACAAGAAGAAGGAGTTATTTATACCATATATATATGTGTGTGTGTGTATGTATATATGTTTGTATAGGTATATATGTGCATATGTATATGGTATGTATATACCATATATGTGTGTGCATATGTGTATATGTGTCTGTAAATATATATATAATATATACATATTCTACTCTACATATTTTATATAATACTATATACATATATAGTATTTATAACCCTCCAAGGTCTTCTGGGTTCAGCTTTACACTTTACTTTGTGCTCATTTGTTGTTACTCAATTGCTTATACTTTACCTTGTAGGACATCATCCAAGAACCAATGTAACTTCAATATTATAATGTCACTGGTTCTTGACATATCAATTTGGTATGAGCTAATTGTTTTATAGAAAGACAAATTATGCAGTCACACAGTTTATATAACATGGCATACATTCCTTTTCCTGATCTTTGGGGCCATATAGGACAAATACTGTACCGATATTTTGATGTTATTAAGTTTACTTGATAATTGTGAGCTTTACATACTTTAGTACTTTCAGACGCCACTTTCTATTTTTTCTTAAAACATGTAACCTTGAGTTAATCTCTGCTAGGTTTAAGTCTTTTATGCTACAATGGCAGCAAATACAAGGAATAATAATAGTTTTAAGTAACAGCAGTAACTGTATGTTCTAGACGCTTTTAATTTATCTCAATCTTTTTCAATACTCACTACTTTATGCGGTCACTGGAATAGCTTATTTTATAGTATAGATAGCAAGGTTACAAAGAGGAAAATTTCTCAGTACTACCTTTCAGATTTCTTTGGGAGTCTGAGTCTATTCAAATCTGTGTGAGCTAGCTGCTGACCATTAGTCAAAGTTTTATATTGAGAAACTATGTGATCAGTATATTTAATTTCTCTGGAGCTTAATTTCATAATCTAAAAATAAAAATATGACCTATCTCATTGTGTGGTTGTGAAGATAAAACAATGCAACATTGCACATGAAGCACTTAGTGACAAAACACAACACACCTTTAATAAGCAGTGGCTTACTGATCTATCATATTTAGGCTGAAATTAAAATATGGGCTCATGACATATAATTTAAAATATTTTAACCACAACATAAAATCAAAGTAATTTCATGTTAAAAACAGTACCATTGCTAAACAAATATTTCTGAGGTTTAATTTAATCAATTGATTATTTGTTTGCTTTTTTCACTTTAGTTTCCTTCTACAGACTACGGTCTGACTCAGGTAGAAATTATATAGCAAATAAACATTTAATTAAAAAAAAACAGTCCTGGCACGATGGTTCACACTTGTAATCCCAGCACTTTCAGTGGCCGAGGTGGGCAGATCGCTTAAGGTCAGGAGTTTGAGACCAGCCTGGCCAACATGTTGAAACCCAGTCTCTACTAAAAATACAACAGCAGAGCGTGGTGGCGGGCCTGTAATCCCAGCTACTTAGGAGGCTGAGGCAGGAGAATCACTGGAACCCAGGAGGCAGAGGCTGCAGTGAGCCGAGATCGTTCCGATGCACTCCAGCCTGGGGTAACAGAGTGAGAATCCGTCTTAAAAAACAAAACAAAACAAAGCAAAAAAAAAAAAAATTTCTTTTAACAGTACAATGGCGAGTAATACAAGAGGACTTCTTGTCTTGTCTTATTCTGTTGCCATGTATTTACCATCTTTCTCCCATTGCCCCTTCATGACCCCCTCAGCAAGCAGAGATGAAAGCATTGTTTTTTAAACATTGGGGCCTCCTCTAGACATCATGAGAGGTAAAAGGTTTCTGTTGCAACAACTCACTTTACAACCTGGATCTGTTACCATAGAGATTAGCCCAAAAGACTTCTGAGCTTCAAAGTTGGAGCCCTGTCAACGTAATTAATCTGATTTTCCAGCACAGCATGAGTGAAGGCTGGCAATTTGAATGGAAGAAAGAACCGCTTTGACCCTGGAGAAAGAAGAACATCCACAAACTAGAAGGAGGGAGAAAGACATAGATTAATTACATATTGATACTTGAGTGCTAAATGCCAGAGACTTAGAAACATAAGCAGACGCTACGGAGGGGACAAAATTACTAATGAAATTGGCTCATGGTGGATGGGTTAAATCCATCTAAATTACCTCACTGATCATTTCCAATTGCCGCTGTAACAAATAATCACAAATTCCATGGCTTAAAATAACAAAAACTAATGATGTTACAGCTCTGGAGTTCCCAAGTATGAAATCGATGTCTCACCGGGCACAAATTTATGTGTCTGCAGGCCTGTTTCTTCTGGAGCTTCCAGCAGAGAATCTGTTCCCTGGCATTGTCCAACTTCTCAACGCTGCCTGCACTCCTTCCCCTCTGGCTCCTTCCTCCGTCTTTAAAGACAGCAGTGTAGCATCGTCCGCTATCTGTCTCTGATTTTGATACTAACTTTTCTGTCTCCTTACTGAACATTCAAAAGCTCTTACTTTTACATTGTACCCTGAGAAATCCATGATAATGTACTTTAAGGTCAGAATTCCCTACCGACATATAACGGAGCATATTCACAGGTCCTAGGGAGTAGAACATCGATATCTTAAGAGCAGGGGCACTATCCTCCTATTACAACGGGCAGATGGTGTTGGAGAAAACGCTGCAACAAAAAAAACTCTACGCTACGGACAGTGTATCAGGGAGCATCCCATTTTCTCTTGGTTCACTTAATCCCTGGGTTAGGAAAATGATCATGGAAGGAGGACATGCTTCAAAAAAATGAATTGTTTAGAACTTTGGTAGCTCTGGCTTCAATCTAGACGTAATTTGTTATACAAAAACAAATAAAGACATGGCATTTTTTGCCGTGAGTAGAGGGGAGCAAGTTTGTGACTTCAGTTTTCCCTTCACAACTCCTTCATTTTCAGTACACAGGAGAGTTATCAAGTGCATTTTATGGACTATCTAGGTTTCCAAGTAATTAAGGATCTAAGGATCTTTTTGATTCTTCAGTTTTGAGGATAAAGTATTTTGAAAACAGACATAAAACAAGTATCCTTGAAATGATAATATAATAAAAAATATTGTTATCTATTTAACAAATAAATTAATATTAAGAAAGATTAAATATTTTCTTGATACCATTGAGAAGTCAGGTGCAGAAATGACATTCATTGTCACAAATATCAGTGTTTCTATCAAAATCTATATTTTTAAACACAACCCTGGTATTTCTCCTAAGTCATCTTATTTTAAGTAACAAAAACTCCATTTAAAGATAGATTTCGGCCAGGCGTGGTGGCTCATGCCTCTAATCCCAGCACTTTGAGAGGCCAAGGTGGGCGGAACATTGGAGGTCAGGAGTTTGAGACCAGCATGGCCAAAATCTTGAAACACGGTCTCTATTAAAGATATAAAAATTAGCCTGGCGTGGTAGCGAGCGCCTGTAATCCCAGTTACTTGGGAGGCTGAGGCAGGAGAATTGCTTGATTCCAGGAGGCGGAGGTTGCAGTGAGCTGAGATCGCGTCACTGCACTCCAACCTGGGGGACAGAGTGAGACTCCATCTCAAAAAAAAAAAACAAAAAAAACCAAAAAAAAAACAATTTCATCCCTTAGAGGAAAACTTCCATTTGGGACCTAGCAGTCAGTACTTTAAAATCACGTCTGATAAGTATTACTCATAGCCAGCTTGAGCTATCTTGCATTACACAGTACAATATCATTTATTCCTGGAAAATGCACTTCTACAGAAATATATCTGATGTAATTGCCTCTAGCTGAAGAGCGTTTTATAGTATTAGGACGTTTGCAACTTCCACATATGTCTGCCATTTTAAGTCTTTATAAGTTCCCAAATTCCAACTGGACACCTCTCTAATTTAAAAAAAAAAAAAAAAAATCACTCCAGAGAGAAGGCACTTCACTTTACAAAAGTGGCCATCCCCACTGTTGAAGAGGAGTATGCCTTCTAAAACAGACTTAGTTTTTGATACATGGGATCTCAAGCTAGGCACATCAAAGTTGCATGAAGCCTCTTTCTTTCTTTCTCTTTCTTTCTTTCTTTCTTTCTTTCTTTCTTTCTTTCTTTCTTTCT